>NC_059198.1:23713157-24002552 GCF_020615455.1 Coregonus clupeaformis | reverse complement strand
AACTTTGGTAAGAAACCAATCACAGCAGGCCACCAATAGTGTCTATGGTCCATGGTCAAGTAAACCCATAGGCCTCCAGCCACTACCCACCCACACACAGGTTCAAGCCCTTGGTTTCCCCATCCTCTCTCCGCACCCGGGCCAGTACCCGATGGGAGGCTAATCTCTCTAATTCCATGCTAGACTGGCGCTTTTTGTACCATCCCCCCAGGCCCATCCTGTATCCAGCACACATCCCTAACTATGCCTACTATTGTTATCTGGCCCAGCTAACATGCTATGACACATTATCACAGGAGCTCCAGCTAATACAGATGGTGACTGAGAAACAGACGAATGACAGACCGAGAGAGAGAGAGGACAAAAGAGAGAAGAGGAGGATGCAGGAGAGGGGTAGATGGAAACAGGAAAGAAAGAAGGGGGGTGGAGAGAGATACAGACGCAGGATAAGCAATAAAGAGGAGAGAAGAGGGGTGAGAGAAAGAGAGAGTGAGAGGTCCCCCCCCCCGTTAATTGCAGATTCCCGTTCACAGCCCCACAGGAAGCTCCTCTCCGGTCCAGGCCACTTCCTCCTCCACATGGAGGGGTGGAGTGTGTGTGTGTGCGCTTTAGTGTCTACATTCCTCTACATTGGTTATGGTGAGTCATTTGGAAAGGCAAAGTGAATGGAAAAGGGTGTGAGAAATAAAGGGATGGAGGAGAGGAGTTGGGGGATGATGGAGAGAAAAAGAAGGGGGGAAAGAGTCTTGGAAATGGGCACTGGAGTGGTAGAGAGAGATGAAATGGAGGAGAGGAAAGAGGGTAAAAGGAGGAGATGAGAGGGGGGGGAGAGGGGGTGAAAGAGAGGTGAGCTTGAACAGACTGGTGACGGCTGGTTGTGTTTATTCTAGTGAGCCCTGGGAGGGAGTAGAGAAGTGACATTACAGACTAAAGGTGTAATGGTTCACCAAACCCACGGTTTGGTACATATTGTGGTTTTGGGGTCGCGGTTCGGATTCGGTACAGCGGGAAAATGAAATGCCAACAGTTACTGTAGTTAATTTTTATTTATTTAAGAAAATACAAAGTGCTGGTATTCATGATTCTATATATGATAATGGGTCATAATGATGAAGGCGCAAACAGGAATACCAATACTTTTTATTTTCTTAAATGAAAACACACGATTACTCATCAACAACACTAAAATAAAATGCAATTTGCGTTTGAAATCAATATGTAAACATGGCTTATACATTGTATAGGACTATGCTATAATGTTTTCTTACAAACAGAAAAATATGCACACTTGTGTGACTCTCATAAGGGGGGCGTGGCTATACCCACTCTGGGGTAATGTGATGGGCTGTCACTAAGTAGCTCTCTGTAGCTCTGCAGGTCCATCCATCTGTAGTAAGCACAACACAGGGTGCATTTGCCAATTCATTGACAACTTCAGCTTTAGCTTGCTTATATAGAGCGGGTAGGCTATTACCGGTTTGCTGAAATGGTGCGAGAGGGTGAAGTTCGTAACGTGGCGCCATCACTTTTACGAGGTGCTGAAACCCCTTATTCTTCTCAACCAATGAGAATGGGCGCATATCCGCGGCTATAAACACTCTTGTAATTTCTTTGGCCGGTCAGAATCTGCTGCAAAGGGCTGCTTGAATGCAGAGGAGAGACGAAGTTGTGTTGTTGTTTTTTTGGCGTTTCCATCTTGCTCCGGTGGTAGGAATACTGTGATGTTGGCGTAAACGTGTCAACATGTTTGATAATTTGGCAGCTGCACAGGCTATACTGGTTGAGCAGTGGCAACATACTCTCTCAGTCCATCACCGTTGTAATCTATTGGGAAGCCAAAATGGTACCAAACTGGAGATTTAAACAATGATGGAGAATCCTCCTGGTTTATCGACCCCACAACTCGCTATCATACAGAACTAGTTGCCGAGCGCCTCACAAAAGGACAGTCTGAAATGCGCCAATTAAGATTTTAATTTGTATTACAACGTGCGCGTTGGCTCTAGTTGAATAGCCTGAAATGTTTTTTTCTGCCCAGATTTACTCAAGATGCATGCAATGCAGCATAGGCCTATAGGCCTAGTGTTTTTATATATCTTTTTTTTATGTATTCATTTTTGGTTCACAGTGTGGACCGAACCGAGGTCCCCGTAACGAACAGTTCGGTATGAATACATGTACCGTTACACCCCTATTACTGACAGCAACATGGCCTAAGCAGTTGCAGTGTCACATACCCTTCTGTCAGAGTGGGAGGGTGGTGGGAGCATGTCTCACTCCAAGTCTTGCTGCTACTGCATCCCATGTACAAAATATTTAGCTTTTTCAATTGACATAAATTACTCTACAGGCATATCAAAGTTCCAGAGTGGGATAGCTGCTAGTTTTAAAAAAGTTATGGCCCATTTTATACAGAGGAATTGGCATAGTAGGCAATGTAACCAATCACAGCCCTCCTTTTACTTGCATCACTGCACATCCTGCAAATCATCAGCAGAGGGCGACCATTTTGAATCCATTTTCACGTCAACTCAGTTGGTAGTTCTTACAAATCGGATCGTAACTCTAAAACTAGCAAAGATCCCACTCTGGAACTCTGATATGCCCGTAGATTATATTATGTTCAACAATATATATTTTACAAAAATGACAAATCAAAAATGGTATATTGTCACTATTCATAAATTAATGTAAAAAAAAGTTATTGAAATCAAAATACTACTAGTACTCATATTACAGAGCAAGCGGTAAAGCTTCATATGACACCAAAGCCTTATAGCACCTACAGATGAAACACTATGGAGTCTAAAAGGAGGCCTGGGTAAGGCCAAAATTTCATAAATATGCCAACTTTGATCAATTATTTCTCAATTATGCTTTTAGATACAAATGCCAAATATATGTCAACAATCCTTCCTCCAAAGGACTATTCTAT
Organism: Coregonus clupeaformis; assembly: GCF_020615455.1. Lineage (NCBI taxonomy): Eukaryota > Metazoa > Chordata > Actinopteri > Salmoniformes > Salmonidae > Coregonus > Coregonus clupeaformis. The sequence continues at coordinate 23,999,617 of NC_059198.1, read as the reverse complement.
GGATGATTTTTTTTTTTGTCTGGGTTTCGTGAGGAATCCCTCTCACACAGGATATAAAAACAATAACCCTCTCTGGTGTTGCAAGTAGCACCATACGCAGACCAACCGAGCCATTAAAACTGACTACATTATTGCATCATGCAAAAATTAATAAAAGCCACTGGTCAACAACTAGCAAAGTATTCTGGAGTAAGAAGCTTTCATTAGCTAATGGAGTAGCAGCTCTAACTAGTAATACAAAGCACAGACTAAGTGGTATGGTCATGTCGAATAGTGGGGGGTTGGCCAAGGGGTGTATTTGTTAACCGCAGATCTCAAGCTTAGCCGTGGATTTGTTTTCTTTCATTAGCTGAGCATCACCCCCCCATCCCGCACTCTGATTGGTGGATCAAATGCTTGGGCAGCACTTTTTATGGCCTGCTAAAATGAACTGCAACAGATGGTAGGAACCGAGAAGAGGGAGAGGAAGGATGAAAGAGAGGGATAGATGGAGGAAGGAAAGAGGGGGACGAGAAACAGGAGGAGGACGAGGAGAGAAACCGATGCAGAGGGGAGTTGGAGAAATGAAAGAAGGCCGAGGGGGAAAGAAGGCCAAGGGAGGAAAAAAGTGTGGGGGGAGAGGGAGAGAGAGAGAGAGAGAGAGAGAGAGGAGAGAGAGAGTGCACAACGGCCGTGCTAGGTTTCCAGATTTCTGTTGTGATGTTTCAGAGCAGGCAACTGGAGGAGAGTGTTGCACTTGTTTGGAGATTCCAACACACGCTCATGGAGAGAAAGAGCTGTGTGTTACAGGAGAGGTGTGTGCGTGTAGAGGGGGCGGGGGAGGAGAGACAGCAGTGGCTGCTGTTACTACATCTGTTCCCAGCCATCACTCTCACTACAGATTTCACCCCCACCCCATCCCCATCCATAACCCACCATCCTACACACAGACACTGCACTGCGTGTGTGTATGGAAAGGTCGCCACACTGTGCCAAAGAGCAGCAAACAAGAATGCCTCTCCACTCCTCTCCTCTTCTCCTCTCCTGTCCTATCCTGTCCTGTCCCCTCCCCTATCCTTGGGCCCCTCGCAGCTCGCACTCCCTTCCTCTCACAGACTCCTCCCACCTCCATTTGCTCTCCCTCTCTTCTTCCCTCTCTTTCCATCTTGTTTTGTCTGACTGCCTGGCCGGGTCCTTCCCTCCATCATCTCTCACACTCTCTCTCGCTTTCCCTCCTTTTCTTCATTGTAACTCCTATCAACTTCTGTAACTAATTTTAACCTCAATCTGTACACACATCTGTATTGGTTTTTACACTTTATTTGCAACACTTTTTAGTAATGTTCAATTAAATACAAGGTGCTCATTTATATTTATATTTTATATTACGCATATAGCAAGCTCAGTTCATGAACTTTGATTGATTAATATAATAATATAATATGCCATTTAGCAGACGCTTTTAGCCAAAGCGACTTACAGTCATGTGTGCATACATTTTTGTGTATGGGTGGTCCCGGGGATCGAACCCACTACCCTGGCGTTACAAGCGCCGTGCTCTACCAGCTGAGCTACAGAGGACCAGTATTGGAAGTATTAGGCTATGCAATCAATTATTCCAATAGATTATTGGAAACTGTAGCAAAAAATTTTTGGTTTCAAGTCCTATGTGAAAATACTCTCAATCAATCAACTTGCAGCAGCCAAAAGACGTTGATTTAAATATAGCAACTGCCGCCACCATCCCCTTCCACACACACAGTCAGTCAGCCACCAATCTGGCAACCGCATCAGTCAGCTGACAAGGTCAGAGGGGTGGTGGCACCACACCTGCGTGTGGACGTAACGCTGGTGACAAATCACTTGTGACACGTTTCCATTGCCTTAAAGTCAGTGCCTTCGGAAGGTATTCAGACCCCTTGACTTTTTCCTTATTTTGTTAGGTTACAGCCATATTCTAAAATTGCTTAAATCGTTTTTTTTTTCCCTCAGCTGAATCTACACACAATAGCCCATAATGACAAAGCAAAAACAGGTTTTTCAAAATGTTTGCTAATTTATAAAATAAGAAAAACGGAAATATCGTATTTACATAAGTATTCAGACCCTTTACTCAGTACTTTGTTGAAGCACCTTTGGCAGCAATTACAGCCTTGAGTCTTCCTGGGTATGACGCTACAAGCTTGGCACACCTGTATTTGGGGAGTTTCTCCCATTCTCCTCTGCAGATCCTCTCAAGCTCTGTCAGTTTGGATGGGAAGCATTGCTGCACAGCTATTTTCAGGTCTCTCCAGAGATGTTCGATTGGGTTCAAGTCCGGGCTGTGGCTGGGCCACTCAAGGACATTCAGAGACTTTTCCCAAAGCCACTCCTGCATTGTCTTGGCTGTGTGCTTAGGGTCGTTATCCTGTTGGAAGGTGAACCTTCGCCCCAGTCTGAGGTCCTGAGCACTCTGGAGCAGGTTTTCATCAAGGATCTCTCTGTACTTTGCTCCGTTCATCTTTCCCAGTCCCTGCCGCTGAAAAACACCCCCACAGCATGATGCTGCCACCACCATGCTTCACCGTAGGGATGGTGCCAGGTTTCCTCCAGATGTGACGCTTGGCATTCAGGCCAAAGAGTTCAATCTTGGTTTCATCAGACCAGAGAATCTTGTTTCTCATGGTCTGAGAGTCTTTAGGTGCCTTTTGGAAAACTCCAAGCAGGCTGTCATGTGCCTTTTACTGAGGAGTGGCTTCCGTCTGGCCACTACCATAAAGGCCTGATTGGCGGAGTGCTGCAGAGATGGTTGTCCTTCCAGAAGGTTCTCCCATCTCCACAGAGGAACTTTAGAGCTCTGTCAGAGTGACCATCGGGTTCTTGGTCACCTCCCTGACCAAGGCCCTTCTCCCCCGATTGCTCAGTTTGGCCGGGCGGCCAGCTCTACACAATCCTGTCTCGGAGCTCTACGGACAATTCCTTCAACCTCATGGCTTGGTTTTTGCTCTGACATGCACTGTCAACTGTGGGACCTTATATAGACAGGTGTGTGCCTTTCCAAATCATTTCCAATCAATTGAATTTACCACAAGTGGACTTCAATCAAGATGCAGAAACATCTCAAGGATGGTCAATGGAAACAGGATGCACCTGAGCTCAATTTCGAGTCTCATAGCAAAGGGTCTGAATACTTATGTAAATAAAGTATCAGTTTTTTTTTTTTATAAACTTGCAAAATGTTCTAAAAACCTGTTTTCGCTTGATCATTATGGGGTATTGTGTGTAGATTGCTGAGGATTTTATATATTTTTTATCAATTTTAGAATAAGGCTGTAACGTAACAAAATGTGGAAAATGTCAAGGGGTCTGAATACTTTCCGAAGGCACTGTATGTGTTTAAACCAGGGCTAACTTTGCCTCACCTTGAGCAACTAATCTACTTGTATTAGACTCAAACTACAACCATTGTTTAAGGCAAAATATGCAGAAATCGTTCTGCCATTTCCTAATAGTTCGCCTAATTTCAGTTTATGTGGCAAAACAAGCAATTTTAGTGTAGAGAATCATTGTATCATCTAAACCACAGTGAAATATATTTTCAATAACCAAAAATATTGTATTTTCAGCTGGTGTACAAAACCAAAAGTAAAAGACGCAAAAACAAAACTTAATAACGGGAAGAATATAAATAGCGCACATAGAACAGATCTAGGCTACCGCTTCTTAGACTTGCTTTTAATGAGAATGACAGATCAATAACTCACATTTCTACGTGAATTCGGTCGGGTCGCCAAAAGGTTACATAATGCAGCTTTATGTTCAATGAGTAATACATTAAAAAGGGAAGTTGAGTCCTCTACCAGCAAGGCAGATAGAGAGACAATGTGCCCCGAGCCAAACTGCCAAAACTGACACATGCTCTTCAAAGCAAACATGGGGGGGTTTTGCTCTCCCCCAGCATTAACAGAGCAGTGTTGTTTATAACCCGTTCACCTTTGGCCCTTTGGGTCCCTTGCGACGCTAACTAGCTAGAATTGTGTTAAATATGAGAGAGAGAGAGAAACAGAGAGAGAATAGAGAGATGGAGTGAGGAAGGATGCATTTTCAAAGTATTCCATTTATGGCTATAGCCGGGTGTTGTGGGGAGAGAAGGATAGAGAGAAATAGAGAGATGGAGTGAGGAAGGATGCATTTTCAAAGTATTCCATTCGTGGCTATAGCCGGGTGTTGTGGGGAGTTGTCTCGTGTAGAGGAGTGTGTTTGTGTGTGCGTGCACGTATGAGAGAGAGGGGCATTCTTTATCAAGGCTGGCTTGTCTGTTCACAGCCTGGGTTAGGTAGTACTTGGGGGAAGAGGGAGAAGGGGGAGGGAGGGATCCGGTGACCATATGTTGGCTATTTATTACCTCCCCTCCTAACTGTCTCTCTCCTCCTAACACCAAGAGAAGTCAACTTCCCCTCCTAACTGTCTCTCTCCTCCTAACACCAAGAGAAGTCAACTTCCCCTCCTAACTTTCTCTCTCCTCCTAACACCAAGAGAAGTCAACTTCCCCTCCTAACTGTCTCTCTCCTCCTAACACCAAGAGAAGTCAACTTCCCCTCCTAACTGTCTCTCTCCTCCTAACACCAAGAGAAGTCAACTTCCCTCCTAACTGTCTCTCTCCTCCTAACACCAAGAGAAGTCAACTTCCCCTCCTAACTGTCTCTCTCCTCCTAACACCAAGAGAAGTCAACTTCCCCTCCTAACTGTCTCTCTCCTCCTAACACCAAGAGAAGTCAACTTCCCCTCCTAACTTTCTCTCTCCTCCTGACACCAAGAGAAGTGTTACGGTGGTGGCAGTGGGACCGGCTGGCCCAGCACTAACTAGCACAGATCACACACAACACTCAACATGACTAGAGATGCAAAAGCACCAGATAAAAACTTGCTACCAGAAACTCGCTACCAACTTACCACCACTCAATACTATATTTGTACATGCCAAGAGAAACAGCAGACAAAAGTTGATTATTGTCTTTGTGTAGCCCTTTACACTCGTACCCGTATACGGGTTGAAAATGGCAGATTTGGACACTGATAAGCACCTAAATTGGAACGCAGTGGCTGTACAGTAACATGCTATTCATGACTTCAGAGCTCAGGCTCTGCGCTTCACAGCGCTGTATGGGTTTTGATTACAGACTTTCTGAAGTTGAGCACCGCACACAACAAGAAGTTACCCCTTTGCAATTTTGTTGTTGTCTGAGTGAGGGATTTGCTGTTAATTACGAGGACTCAATGTATTTGGAAAGATGAGACGTTGAGTATTATAATAAATAACGCTTTGATGGCATACAAGCATGCCAAATCAGTCTATTTAAATCAATTCATTAGGCCTCACAATGGGCCTCAGGATCTCGTCACTGTATTTTTGTGCATTCAAATTGCCATAGATAAAATGCAATTGTGTTCGTTGTCTGTAGCTTATGCCTGCCCATACCATAACCCCACCGCCACCATCAGTAAACCGCTCGTCCATACAACGCCATACACATGGTCTGCGGTTGTGAGGCCGGTTGGACGTACTGCAAAATTCTCTAAAAACGACGTTGAGGCGGCTTATGGTAGAGAAATGAACATTCAATTCTCTGGCAACAGCTCTGGTGGACACTCCTGCAGTCAGCATGCCAATTGCACGCTCCCTCAAAACTTGAGACATCTGTGGCGTTGTGTTGTGTGACAAAACTGCACATTTTAAAGTGGCCTTTTATTGTCCCCAGCGCAAGGTGCACCTGTGTAATGATCATGCTGTTTAATCAGCTTCTTGATATGCCACACCTGTCAAGTGGATGGATTATCTTGGCAAACGACAAATGCTCACTAACAGGAACATAAACAAATTTGTGCAAAGCATTTGTGAGAAATAAGCTTATTGTGCATATGGAAGATTTCTGGGATCTTTTATTTCAGCTCATAAAACATGGGACCAACACTTTACATGTTGTGTTTATATTTTTTGTTCAGTGTAGTTAAATAGTTAACAAATAGCTACCAGGACTATCTGCATTGACTCTTTTGACTCATCACATACGCTGCTGCTACTCTTTATTATCTATCCTGTTGCCTAGTCACTTTATCCCTACCTATATGTACATATCTACCTCAATTACCTTGTATCCCTGCACATCAACTTGGTCCTGGTACCATGTGTATATAGCCAAGTTATCGTTACTCATTGTGTATTTATTCCTTGTGTTATTTTTCTATTATTTATATTTTTTTCTTTCTGCATTGTTGGGAAGGGCCCGTAAGTAAGCATTTCGTCTACACCTGTTCTTTACGAAGCATGTGAGAAATACAATTTGTTAGGATTTTTTTTCTTAGTGTAATAATTTTCCCATAATCTCCAAACTGTTCCCTTTTAATTGCTACCATGGTTATGCATATGCTTTTAATATTTATTCTGTAAGAAACATTTCAACTTAGCCCTATCCATATACAGTGCCTTCAGAAAGTATTCATACCCCTTGACTCATTCCACATTTTGTTATGTTACAGCCTGAATTCAAAATTGATTAAATATTTTTTTCCACTCACCCACACAATACCCAATAATGACTAAGTGAAAACATGTTTTTAGAAATGTATGCACATTTGTGGTAGCATCATGCTATGGGGCAGGGACTGGGAGACTGATAAGGATCTGCTTCAGAGTGCAAACGTCCTTAGACTGCGGGCAAAGATTTACGTTCCAACAGGACAATGACCCCAAGCATACAGCCAAAGCAATGCTTGAATGGCTTCGGAACAAGAACATGAAAGTATTTGCTTGAGTGGCCCAGCCAAAGCACAGACTTGAATCCCATTGAAAATCTGTGGAAAGACTTGAAGATTGCTGTTCACCGCTGCTCCCCATCTAATTTAACAGAACTTGAGGAAAATCTGCAAGGACGAATGGGAGAAAATCCCCAAATCCAGATATGCAAAGCTGATACAGACATACCCAAGACGACTCAAAGCTGTAATCGCCGCCAAAGGTGCTTCTACAAAGTATTGACTCAGGGGTGTGAATTCTTATGTAAATGAGATATTTATGTATTTTATTTTCTATAAATTTACAAAAATGTCTAAAAACATGTTTTCACTTCGTCATAAAAATTAAACAATCAATTTAGAATTCAGGCTGTAACACAACAAAATGTGGAATAAGTCAAGGGATATTAATACCTTCCGAAGGCACTATAGGCCAATTCCCACAAGTGTAAGGGTTAAGAAATGCAATAGCCTAATCCAAGTTAATGTAGAGCCGTTGATGGAAAACGCAGAGTAGAATAGCCTTTAGGCCAATGCATAGCAGCATGGTTTTGTGTGTTTGTGAGTGATATAACACGAAAGTACAGTTGGTCCTGTCTGGCCTGCCTGTGTAGATGTAACTGACTGACTGGCTGGCTGGCGTTTAGACAAAGTGGCAGGGCATGACGCTCTCCTCAATCACAACAGGAAGCACAGACTCGCCAGTCACACGAGAGCGCGCCACTTCCCTCTTTCTCTCTCTCTGCACGTGTGTGTGTGTGTGTGTGTGTGTGTGTGTGTGTGTGTGTGTGTGTGTGTGTGTGTGTGTGTGTGTGTGTGGTGGCTGTGTCTGACTTATGGCAAGTGTTCTCGCTCTCCCCCTTCTCACTGGCCCGCTTCTTATGAGTTTTTAGAGGACCACCCCTCCCCCTCTCCTGGTTTTCCTCTCCTCCTCCAGTTCCTCCTTCAGCTCACACTCAGCTGCCATTACCCATCCTCCCTCCCTTCCCCTCCCTCTCGCAGACTACCCTGCCCTGACTTGTCTCACACACACACACACACACACACACTGAAATGCAACAGGTAGGGCCAATTCAAATGCAACAGGTAGGAGAACATTCACACACACTTTTAACCACACACACACCACATCCAGCTACCCTGCCTCTAGCTCTGTCGCTCTTCCACCCCCTCTCACAGAGCAAAGGTCAGGGTGTCGGTGCAGTACAACGTTTACAGAGGCAAGGAGGGTGAGGCATACAGGGCAAGGAGGGGGAGGCATACAGGGCAAGGAGGGGGAGGCATACAGGGCAAGGAGGGGGAGGCATACAGGGCAAGGAGGGGGGAGGCATACAGGGCAAGGAGGGGAGGCATACAGGGCAAGGAGGGGGGAGGCATACAGGGCAAGGAGGGGGGAGGCATACAGGGCAAGGAGGGGGAGGCATACAGGGCAAGGAGGGGGAGGCATACAGGGCAAGGAGGGGGAGGCATACAGGGCAAGGAGGGGGAGGCATACAGGGCAAGGAGGGGGAGGCATACAGGGCAAGGAGGTGGAGGCATACAGGGCAAGGAGGGGGAGGCATACAGGGCAAGGAGGTGGAGGCATACAGGGCAAGGAGGGGGAGGCATACAGGGCAAGGAGGGGGAGGCATACAGGGCAAGGAGGGGGGAGGCATACAGGGCAAGGAGGGGGAGGCATACAGGGCAAGGAGGTGGAGGCATACAGGGCAAGGAGGGGGAGGCATACAGGGCAAGGAGGGGGAGGCATACAGGGCAAGGAGGGGGAGGCATACAGGGCAAGGAGGTGGAGGCATACAGGGACGGACAGAGACTCTCTTCTGTTTCCTCTTCCTCTCAATCCTCCTGTGGCTGTTTTTCCCTTCCCCTCCATCGTCTGCCTTTCTCACTCGCTGTCTCTCTCCATCCCTCTTTCAGTCGCTTCCTTCTCCTTTTAGATTGGGCTAAGGCTATACCTATGGTAAATGCTTAACACACTTTAGGCTATATGGCTGTGTTCGGGTATTTGTGTATATTTTAGCAGTTTTCCAAGCAGTTTGACAGCGCGCAAGTATCTATCTTCCCATGTGTTCAGATCAATACACACACACACACACACACACACACACACACACACACACACACACACACACACACACACACACACAGACCATTGCAAACTTGACTGAATAAAACAGGATATTTGTTTCTCTGCTAAAGTGAAAGTTCTTGGCTCAGTATCAGCAGCAGCATGTCACAACAGAGTCAGTCGCTAGGCAGCCTGAGAGAAGTGAGTTCCACATCCCTGAGAGTTAGGATAATCTCACCTAAACAAACTACTAGCATAACCAGATTCAATCCTCTCCTTGTACTAATAAAGGAGACGTACACACGCACAAACCTACATCTAGACCTACATAGCGCTACCAATAGTCACGCACACACCCACAAATAGTTTAAACTTGATCTGATAAGCTATGCAGATAGCATCAGTAATGTGGAAGCTCCACTCGCTTGCATTCCTCACACAGATCTGGGCTCTGGTGTGAAGAAGACGGGAGGAGGGAGGACAGGAGAGGAAGAGATGGGAGGGAGGAAGAGGGGAAGGGGTGTGTTTCAACCAACCATGGAACAATGTGGCCACGGAAAATGTCTGTTGGGACCCACAGCCCATCCAATTACATCTTTCCCTCCCCTCTCAGTCTCACCTCTCCTCCCTCTCCTCTCTTATTTCCTCTCGCTCGCTCCTCTCAGTCTCTCTCTCTCTCACTCTCTCAGTCTCTCTCTCTCAGTCTCAGTCTCTCTCTCTCACTCTCTGTCTCAGTCTCTCTCTCACTCTCTCAGTCTCAGTCTCTCTCTCACTCTCTCAGTCTCAGTCTCTCTCTCTCAGTCGCAGTCTCTCTCTCTCTCTCTCTGTCAGTCTCTCTCTCTCTGTCAGTCTCAGTCTCTCTCTCTCTCTCTGTCAGTCTCAGTCTCTCTCTCTCAGTCTCAGTCTCTCCCTCTCTCACTCAGTCTCTCTCTCTCAGTCTCTCTCTCTCTCTCACTCTCTCAGTCTCAGTCTCTCAGTCTCAGTCTCTCTCTCTCTGTCAGTCTCAGTCTCTCTCTCTCTCTCACTCTCACTCTCTCAGTCTCTCTCTCTCTCTCTCTCTCTCTCTCTCTCTCTCTCTCTCTCTCTCTCTCTCTCTCTGTCAGTCTCAGTCTCAGTCTCTCTCTCTGTCAGTCTCAGTCTCTCTCACTCTCTCAGTCTCTCTCTCTCTCTCTCTCAGTCTCAGTCTGTCCTCTCTCTCATCCTCGGATGCAATCTCTCTCTCTCTCTCTCTCTCTCTCTCACTCACACACACAGGTTTGAAGTCAATCACTCCAGACGCAATCAGCCACAGTTCATGCATCAAGACACAGAATAACAGTATACACACCCACCCACACATTACTCAAGGAGGTAGTCACCGAGTTTCATTGAGGTGCTCTCATCTTGATACTATCACTTTATACTAATATTCTCAATTATTATACAAAACACTCAATTGTAATACTGTGTAGATTGCTAGGACTTTCTTTCTTTCTTAATTTATCTCGCTCCCTTTCTCTCCTCCTCATGAATGTCATAGGTAGTTAAGGGGTAGTTGTTGTTTCAGACAGACAGTATGCATGCAGGGACCCAAACAGGTTCTTACTGGATGACATGGCTTCCTCTAGGCTCCATCACACACATTCATCAGGAGATTAACATACTTTACACAAGCTCTCAGCCTAACTAGGGACAGGCAAACTGTACTCTACTGTACCCAACAGAAGTACAATACACTTCTCCTAAGTATAGGAACACCCTAAATTAAAGATACTTGCGCACTGTCAAGTGTAAAGATGGGATGGACCTCAAGTGATTTCAAAATGCACGACTCTAAACCCAGGATTTTGACATCAATAATTAATTTATAGGACTCCTTTAATTAGTAATGCTGCAGCTGAATATAATATGTAGATTGAATCATGGCAGTAGACTCAAAGTGTGTAATCTGTGTGACTTACCTACACACGTGTTGGAGGTGGGGTGTGTGAGACAAAGAATTGAGGGAAAAGGCCTCCTCTTCTTGACAAAAGCACAGCCAGATAAAAAGAGGGTTGGAATGATGACAGCATGCCATGCACATAGCTCAGAGCCTGAAAAATGACTTGAGTGCTAGCCACGGTGAGTATCAAGGTGCTCATTGTGTTCTACATCAACCCCCTTACATCCCCCAGAGCTAAGAGAAGGTTGGTGTGTTCTCTCTTTTCTTTCGTTACTCCTTCCTTTTTATAACAAATTTACTCCTAAAGTTAGGAGAATTCCTAAAGTAAGGAGAGATAAAACGGTCTTAAACACTCCGAAACTAACTGTAAGAAAACAATTACAGGATTTCATCCAAAAGAGTCTTTAAAATGTTTTTAACCTTTACTGTTCTCCACCTACGTCGATAGAAAGCAATTGATGAATGTCAAATGCTAAAAAAATAAAAGGCGCTAGAATGGAAGAACATGAAAATATGAAAATGTTAAAAAAGGATAATGATGACGCATGAATAAAGTAGGAAAAAAAGTAGACATGCTGAGTGAAGCTTAAGATTCTGGGGTTGAAAATGTGCAAGCACAGCCCTCAGTATATGGGGAGTTTAGAGTATTGAATGGTGGGATGGAGGGAGGTAAGGAGAGAGCCTTATATTTACCCGTGGAGAGACCAGGGCAAAAACGTGTCTGGGCTTGGAGCTCAGGGTTGGGGTGGGAGACGACGGCCTGCCTGCCTGCCCACCTCGAGTGTCAGCACCCACTGCTCACACTGCAGGGAGAGCACAGAGACCGCCGTCAATACACACGGTCATGTTGTCCGCATGTACACACACACATCAAAAACAACAACAAAAACAGCAGCCTTCTCAGCTTAGACCAGAGCAGCATGCAATGACAGATTGTGGGTCACACTTCTCTCTGTGTGTGTGTGTGTGTGTGTGAGAGAGAGAGAGAGAGAGAGTCTCGGAGGAGGTAGACTTTGTTTTCTCACCTTGTTAAGCTATAAATGAATCAAACAACGTGTGCTCTTATCACACAACGTGTCTCTGAGCACCAACACACACACTGCCCGACAGCGAAACCAGGAAAGCATGGCCCTTTGCAGGATGGCGAGTCGAAACGCGAGGCCCAACACGAGAAAGTCATTCTCATTATGGCATTTATTTCCAACATGTCAGACTAGCACTAAAGGCTGTTGACAGCTGATTATTTTGGTAATAGGTGAGGCAAACACAAGGATGGATGGACACAAGAAGGCATTACAGCGCAGAGCCACCGACAGCTTATCTACTTTGTGAAAGAGGTTTGGAGGGGAAAAAACAGAAAGAGAGAGAGACAGAGAGAGAGAATTTTCAAAGCATTCTAATGGTGGCTATAGCCGGGTGTTGTGGGGAGTTGTCTCGCGAGAGGAGTGTGTTTGTGCGTGAGAATGTGTTTATGAGAGAGAGCAAAGGATGGATAAGAAAAGGAAAAGGAGGGAGGGAGAACATGGCTAGCTAAGACAGGACAGATAAGAGGAGTGAGGATAGATGGATGAGAAAGAAGGGGATGAGAGAGACAGAGAAAAGGAAAAGGGTCGAGAGAGAGAGAGAGAGAGAGAGAGAGAGAGAGAGAGAGGACAGGACAGAGATGAGAGAGGGACAGGACAGAGATGAGAGAGAGGGGTCAAGAGAGAGGGACAGGACAGAGATGAGAGAGAGGGAGGATGGGTCGAGAGAGACAGACAGGACATAGATTATCAGATTAGTGGCTGGTAAGAGCGCCTAATTAAGAGGCAGAAAGACAGGCAGTTATAAATGGGGCTGGGCGGAAGAGACATTTTAGGTTCAAATGCCTGTTTAGCCACGACACTGCACTGTGTGTACAAGCATCTCAAGCCCTGTTCACATGAAACGCTACATACGTGCCCTGGCCTGCGTACAGGCTCACGTCAGAGGAGACCAACTGTGGCCCGGTGTAAATCCTGCAGGAACACTGTGCGTGCTGCGTAAGTGACTTAGCTGTCTGACAGATTGACAAGGGACATTTCCTATATTTGAATCACCCGCTCACGCCTCTGTGAAAGGCCATGCTACTGTGGAGCAGAGAATAACTTAACCTACATATAAAACCCATCACAGAAGCTTGGTTTGTACTAGGCTATACAAGTGGTGCAAAAAGTGATCGCTACAGATGATTAGATACTGATCACTGAACGTCTAAAAAGTCACAATTCTACTTTATTAAGCCTAAACACTTGCAGGTCTGTAAAAATGTGTTATGGCTACCTGCTTCGCACTGTAATTTTTTGAAATAATAATGATATATATATATATATATATAAATAATTTAAAAAAGAACAGTATTAACAGTGCTAATTGAGAGAGATGCAAGCACGTAAACTGAGCTGTCCAGCTATCAGCTTGTTACTGGTGGGGGTTATCACTGTTTCATCAGCAGGCAGAACAAAGCCCTCGCTAAACTGGTAGCCTCTGTTGCTTATGGCTACCCTAATTACCACACTAAGACACTTTAAACCCATGGAGGGACCTATGGGCATCCAGAGCTTCTGCTAGTAAATAAGTAGCCTAAAATAGCTTTATTTTATGTAAGATATACAGTTTCGAAGGATTGCCTACCGGTATCTTTTTATTATGTAGAGAACAGTCTTGTGAAGAAAATATAAACTTTACAGGATGAGGATGGGGAGTAGATCTAGAACCAGTGACAATGGGGTGTGTGTGTGTGTGTGTGTGTGTGTGTGTGTGTGTGTGTGTGTGTGTGTGTGTGTGTGTGTGTAAGAATGCTGCTGTGCTGCTCTCGGAGCCGGTTGACAGGCACAGACAAGTGCTAAAGCCTGGAGGTTTGAGAGCAGAGCAGTTGGCATGGGGAGATATCACTTTTTGCCTGCTCTACACGACAGCATCCCCACTATATCAGTTACAGCAGGGAAAGGTTAAGATAAAAGCAGAGAGAGGGGGAAGAGGGGGGATAGAGAGAGAGATAGAGAGAGAAAGAGAGAGCGAGAGAGAAAGAGGGTGTGTGGGGGAACAGACAGATGCAAAAAGGAAGATGGAGGCCGAGAAAAGGGAAGTGAGAGAATGAGAGCGAGAGAGAGAGAGAGGTGAAAAAGATGAATGGCTTTGCTTTGCAGCGCACGGCCCACTAAGAGAAGAGGTGGAGGCAGGGAGGGAGAATCTGGACAAACTAGACGAGCCAGTTTCCTCCATTATGGTTTAGAGAGGAAGAGAGCCCCATGTCTGCTGCCAGAGCGGAGAAGCTAACTGCTCATTGGCTCTCCAGTCAAGTCTAACCCATGCTACAGGACAATGAAAAGGGGGAGGGAGGATGTCTGAGGACAAGCCACACCTCGCTCTGGTCTAAGCATCCTTATGGAGACAAACAGTGCACCCAACAACCAGCATGTTGACTACTTTGAAGAGATTGCTTTCTCTAATGAGCAAGACAATTCTAAATATGTTTTTTTGAATTTTTAAGAAACTTTGACATCGAAAGATATAAAAATGTTTGGTATAAGTTGCTTATTTGTGACTTGACCTCAAGTAAATAAGCTACGTAAATCAAACTTGTGTCTTGATCAGCATCATGAGGAATTGAGTAGGGAATGTTTTTCATGGTGCTTTTTTCACTCACTTCCAATATGTCTTTAACTCACTTTTTTTCAGAGCAAAAATGACAGCAATGCAAAAAATTGAAGTCATCTGACCAACAAGCACACGTGTCAAACGTGTGGTAATTCCTAATGTGGTCTTGAGTTCTTTGTGTGTGTGTGTGTGTGTGTGTGTGTTTTTATATCAGAGAAGCACTTGATAGCAGCTGAGCTCTTTAAACTTCCTTTTATACAACACCAGTGAGAAACAACTTGATCGCTGTGATTTCAGGTTCCCCTTTACTCCTCAAAGCTGAAAACGCACAGAGATGCAACTTTTCAAACAAAGTCTCATGAACTGTGAGACGACTGATCAATGTGACTCCTGAAAAGATGTTGTGGAGTGGTGAAACCGGTGAGAAACTGTGGGTAGAGATTGCAGGTAAAAAGAGTCTCTCTCAGGATATCTCACATTTGAACCTAAATCCCATTATGAGAGCATGACAGACTGCATGTTCATTAGCAGATCTAGCCTATCGCTGCTACCATTCTGCCTCCAGCCCAGGTTGGAAGTACTGTAGGCCAAAAGAAACCTAATATATATAGATTTTTTTTATAACTTCCCATACATAAATATTCACTTAGCCAATGGTGTAATGCAAAAATTATGGATTAAAAGTATGGTTGAAAATGTACCATACAGTATCCTAGGCTTTGTATCAAAAGCTATGAGAGTTTCCCACCTTGGATGAGGAAAACGGTGTTTAGTAAGCTACGCAAAAAAGTACAACACAAAAGCTATTATGAGCATTTACAGTGCCTTGAGTTATTCCACATTTTGTTGTGTTATTGCCGGAATTCAAAATGGATTAAAGTGAGAGAAAAAAATCTCACCCATCTACACACAATACCCCATAATGACAAAGTGAAAACATGTTTATAGAATTTCTTTCATATTTATTGGAGAGAGAAAAAAGACAGAAATATCTAATTTACATATGCATTCACACCCCTCAGTCAATACATGTTAGAATCACTTTTGTCAGCGTTTCATTTTATCTTAAAAAACTCCCTAGTCCTTGCCGATGACAAGCATACCCATAACATGATGCAGCCACCACCATGCTTGGAAATATGAAGAGTGGAACTCAGTGATGTGTTGTGCCTGATTTGCCCCAAACATAACGCTTTGTATTCAGGACATAAAGTGAATTTCTTTGCCACATTTTTTGAAGTTTTTCTTTAGTGCCTTGATGCAAACAAGAGGCATATTTTAGAATATTTTTATTCTGTACAGGCTTCCTTCTTTTCACTCTGTTATTTAGGTT
Source organism: Coregonus clupeaformis (assembly GCF_020615455.1). NCBI lineage: Eukaryota > Metazoa > Chordata > Actinopteri > Salmoniformes > Salmonidae > Coregonus > Coregonus clupeaformis. The sequence goes on along the minus strand of NC_059198.1, from coordinate 23,983,930 downwards.
AGTATTGTGGAGTAACTACAATGTTGTTGATCCTTCCTCAGTTTTCTCCTATCACAGCCATTAAACTCTGTAACTGTTTTAAAGTCATCATTGGCCTCATGGTGAAATCCCTGAGAGGTTTAACAACTGAGTTAGGAAGGACGCCTGTATCTTTGTAGTGATTGAGTGTATTGATACACCATCCAAAGTGTAATAACTTCACCATACTCAAAGGTATATTCAATGTCTGTTTTTTTGTTTTGTTTTTACAAATAGATGCCCTTCTTTGCGAGGTATTGGAAAACCGAGGCATTGATTAAACACTATTATTGCAACTTTTTACGTGACTTGTTAAGCAAATTTTTACTCTTGAATTGATTTAGGCTTGCCATAAGAAAGGGGTTAAATACTTATTGACTCAAGACATTTCAGCTGAAGGCACTGTAGACCATTTCACTAAAACAAAACAAGACGATAAGCCACTGGATGCTTCAGAGGAAAGCTGTCAAGCTGCCCAGCGGCAGGCGCACACACACACACACACACACTTCACAGATCAACGGTGGCATAATAGGGTTTGGGAACAAGGGTCCTTGGCAACGCAGGGGCTCAGCTGTCAGACAGCCACAGGTGCCTGCGACAGCCAGGGACTTTTGGGGGCCTTTCTCTCCTCCAGGAGAAAAGGCAGGGCTTTATTCTAGCCCTAAATGGGACATATGCTGCCTTGGCTGGGGCTGTAGGTCTGCTGCAAGGCCACTCTGGGGAGTGGGTGTTGACTCTCCAGAGTGGAGTCTAGTTTGACTGGCTCACATGAGCCTGGTTAGAGGGTGGGGTGGTGGTGTGGGGTGGGGGTGTTGTGGGGCATGATAGTCTCATATTCAGCCACATCTTCAGTAGTGGAAAATATGTAAGGGAGATAATGTCAACGAGATTATCCTACATAAGCAAACATTATACTACTACTCTATTGTCAAAGCAATAGGCTACCACTGCTAGTTTAACACACAAATAAAAGTCAATGTAAATTAGGCTATATTGACATCACACACACACACACACACACACACACACACACACACACACACACACACATATACAGACACACACACACACACACAGAGACGTTGTGGTGGGTACAAGTTACATAGAGTGAGAGTGCCGATGCAGATTGTGTGCTGACAGATCCCATGCAGCCCCACTGACAGCTGCGTGGAAAAAAGGCACACGCAGTCCACCAACCAACCGCACCGACCAGATAGCTAGCTGGCTGCAATGTACTGTATGTGCCCTTAGTGCCACAAACACATAGCAGCTAGCCAGCTACACCACAGTTACAAGCTAATGCTCATTTAAACATTCCTACAAATAAAAGTGATGAAAAAAAGTACTGATTACTTTCCAAAGAGATAACTTTTGAGTTCCTTTTGCTGTGTATGTATGTATGTGTGTGTACTCGTGTTGCCTTAGCCTATACCTTTATCAAAGGGGACATGAAGCAAGGTCTTGTTGGGGAGAGTTGGCTTGACATCCCCATCAGGCTGAGAATAAATAGCCCCTGCTAGCAAGCTACTTATTTGGCACGGCTCTCCGCCACGAGTAAATCACGCCAGTGAGCAGAAAGGGTACGCTTTTAAATCCCCCCCTTTGTTGTTCATCCCCCAGTCCTTTATTTAGCAGACACTTTTATGTAGGGAGACGGAGACCATCCATTTTTCTCTCTCTGTCGGTCTGTCTGTCTGCTACCTATCCTGTTCTGCTAATTTTCCCTCTCTGGCAACTTCACGTCCTCCCAAACACACACGCTCCTTTACAGTACACTTTGGGGCCGGTGAGGAACATTGAGCCTAGCTGTAGGTCTGTGGTAAAGATGCCTCTAGATCTTACTTTTACTTTTTTTGGTTTGTTTCATCAATAGAAAAAAAGAATGATACCTCCCGGGTTAGCAGTCACAAGGGTCTCTCTCTCTCTCTCCTGAGAGGACACAGTGGGCCTGGACTGCTCTCCACTGACAGTTGTCTATCTGTGCAACAAATGGCACATTCATTCAGGGGCAGCAGTGACAGCCCCACTCCATAAATTCTGGGGCACGCACACACACACACACACAGCAGCTAACAGCAGCACCTCCAACAGAGCCTGCTGTGTTGATGCTGCTTTGCGCCACAAACTTTATGTGCAGCTCTTAAAAGGCCTGTTAAGTTCAAGTCAGTTAATAGTCTAGTTTACCAACGGTCATTGACTACCGTATCAGTATTCCAAGCCAATGAACAGCAGAACAGCCTGTAAAAGCACTTTGTTTTATTAAGGCTGTGCATTCAAATGGGATGGTCTGCTCCTATTTGCATATGGGGCATCCTCCAGTTGGCATCTGGATTCACCCGAATTTGAATTAGGCCATGATGCCTAACTAGACACCAACCCACAACATTTGTTGCTGAGGTTTACACATACGGTCCAGGACACCTTGTATCCACATGAGGCCAAGGGCCGATAACTAGAAGCCTACTAGTTCGATTCTTTATAAAATGGTGGTACGCCAGCAGTTGAGGCACATAACATCTTAGGGGAGATTGAAGTGAAAAGAGATGGGCTCAGTTCAACAATATCCCAAGTGTTACAACAATACACTTGGGTGTGTCACTGTCTTTCGCAAAAGCAAACCCTCACAGTCTTTCAGCACTTGTGTGTGTGTGTATACATGGGTGTGAGTGTAGGGGCTGCCTTCAGGCCTGCAAGCTCATACACGCCATACCTGCCTAAGCCTGGACTTACCCAACACACACACACACACACCAAGTCCCTCAGACAAGACTCAAACCCTCGTCACACGGATTAGCCCAGCCTACATTAAAACTTTTGTGTGCATAGGCATACCACAAAAACAGAAAAAAGCCCACCCAAAGCATCTCCCAACCCATACAGTCATATGAGCTACTTGTATGTCAGATCTTAAAAGCAGGCAATTATTTCAGCCATTCACAGTCAGTCATTACAGACAGTAGCTAGCTGTTTGAAATGTAGCGTTCATCTTAATATAGAGCACTGTGTGCACAGTGAACACACACATCTGGGATGAGTTAGGTTGACTTGTGTGTCAGATGTAAAAAGTATGCCACTTCAGACATTCGCAGTAAGTCATTTCGCACAATAGCTGCTTGAAATGCAGCGAGCATCTCAACATTGTGTAGAGTGAGTGAAATGTTTTCACGCTACTTGGTCATTGTGTTTAAAATGCTGTATCCCTACGAGTCTGGGATGCCCTTATAACTGTAGCATGAAGCATCATCAGCTTGTGAGGCTGTCCGCCTGTATGTGTTCCACCATGTCTGATGAGGAGACAGAGCTGGAGAAACCACTGGAGGGGGGTTCTCCCAGCAGAAGACCCACAGCCCAGGCGGGAGGATAGGCCTCTTCACCACTCTCACCATAATGGAGCTCTTTGTACAGCCAAGAAGAATACACCCTTCATCTGGGCTGTGGACTAAGGCTATCCCTCTCCCTCTCTTCCCACACACACGCACGATTTGTGGCTGTCAAGACCTTTCTTCCCTCCCCCTTGTAGAGGACTGCCTCTGTGTGTGTGTGTGCGTGCGTGTGCGTGCGTGCCGACATTTAGCAAAGTGTAAAACTAGATGGATTAGTTCAGCAGAGGCACCACCAGGTATTATCTGTATCTGTCCTTCTACCCCTAACCCCTCCCTCCAACCCCTAACCCCTCCCTCCAACCCCTAGCCCCCTCCCTCCAACCCCTAACCCCTCCCTCCAACCCCTAACCCCTCCCTCCAAGCCCCTAACCCCCTCCCTCCAAGCCCTAACCCCCATCCTGCAACCCCTAGCCCCCTAGCCCCCTCCCTCCAACCCCTAGCCCCCTAGTCCCCTCCCTCCAAGCCCTAACCCCCATCCTCCAAGCCCTAACCCCTTCCCTCCCACCCCTAGCCCACTCCGACCCCTAACCCCATCCTCCGACCCCTAACCCCATCCTCCGACCCCTAGCCCCATCCTCCGACCCCTAGCCCCATCCTCCGACCCCTAGCCCCATCCTCCGACCCCTAGCCCCATCCTCCGACCCCTAGCCCCCATCTCCTCCCTCCAACCCCCATCCTCCACCTCCTCCCTCCAACCCCCTAACCCCCATCCTCGACCTCTCCAACCCCTAACCCCATCCTCCACCTCCTCCCTCCACCCCTCAACCCCCATCCTCCACCAACCCCTAACCCCCATCCTCCCCCTTCTTTGGCTTCTTGATGTTAGATGACCTAACACTCTAAAGTGAGGATGCAGGCCAAAGTACAAAGCCAGACAACATCGGCCAACTGTTTGCCGTCACCAGCTCGCACTCGCCCACTGAGCTGCCCAGTGCCTAAGCCCCTCCTACCCACATGGGCACCGGCCCCCTTGCTCTCTGCCTCGGGCCAATCAGGGACTACGCAGCCAGCTGTTTGCCCGAGCAGCACGTGTGAATGACAGCGAGCGGGTGGATAGGTGGGGGGGGCTCTCGCAACTCCTAGCAGCGGGGGGGGTTATCCATGGCGCCCCCAGGGGTATATGGCCGGCCGTGCAGCACAGCACCTCTCGGCTACACTGAAACGACTCCCCCAGCAGCAGCATCACATCATGTCTGCCTTTCTCCTCCCCTCTCCTCCACTACTCCCCTCTCCTCCACTCCTCCCCCCTCCTCTCCTCCACCCTCCTCCCCTCTCCCCTCCTCCTCCACTCCCCCCCTCTTCTCCACCACTCCTCCCCCTCCTCTCCTCCACTCCTCCCCCCTCCTCTCCTCCACTCCTCCCCCCTCCTCTCCTCCACTACTCCCCCCTCCTCTCCTCCACTACTCCCCTACTCCCCTCCACTACTCCCCTCCACTACTCCCCTCTCCTCCACTACTCCCCTCCTCTCCTCCACTACTCCCCTCCACTCCCCTCTCCCCTCCTCTCCTCCACTCCCCTCTACTACTCCCCTCTCCTCTCCTCTCCCCTCCTCCTCTCCTCTCCTATCCCCTCCTCTCCTCCCCTCCTCCCCTCCCCTACTCCCCTCCCCTACTCCCCTCCACTACTCCCCTCTCCTCCACTACTCCCCTCCACTACTCCCCTCCACTACTCTCCTCCACTACTCCCCTCCACTACTCCCCTCCACTACTCCCCTCTCCTCCACTACCACTCCCCTCTCCTCCTCTCCTCCCCTCTACTACTCTCCTCCCCTCTACTACTCTACTCCCCTCTCCTCCACTACTCCCCTCTCCTCCACTACTCCCCCCTCCTCTCCTCCCCCTCCTCTCCTCCACTCTCCTCTCCTCCCCTCTACTACTCTCCTCCACTCCTCCCCTCTCCTACTCCTACCTCCTACTCCTACCTCCTACTCCTACTCCCCTCTCCTCTGAAATAAGAGTCACATTGTGTTTTTTTTATTTTTTCCCCCTCTTCCAGCAGTGCTGGGATCTCACTACATGGATTCTCTGACTGCCTTACTGCCTGAGGACATGGGCTCCTACAAGGGAGTGATTCATCTGGAGGGTGGGGTGGGATGTGATGGGGGTGGAGATGCTGGAACTTCACATAGAGCAGTTTTTTTTTTTTTTTTTTTGGGGGGGTCCCACAGAAAAACAACCATCTTATGCATTGAACTATTAGAGTCTGTGGCCCAAACAGAGGGACCCCTACAGCCCAGAGGCTGGTCACAATGAGCCCTGGTCTTCTGCCCAGTGCTATACTGACTGTAAAGACCTCATTTACATCCTCATTGTCCAGCTAAATGTTAGGCAGTGATGGAGCCTGTTGCATGTCAGACATTACTGAGAGTGGTAGAGCAGGATGGGTGACCGAGCAGAGCAAGATCTGGGAGTTTGAAAGATGGGCTACTTTCAGGGCTTGAAAGTGTTAAAAGTCAAATCCCCCCCACACACACACACACAAATTACGGGAGGGGGAGAATGGAGCAGTAATGACCAGTTACAAAGACTGCAAGCTTGTTTCTGCTTTCCATGTTTAATAGTAATGCTAGAACAGCTAGCATCGCATGTTAGCATCTATGAGGCTCCTCCTCTGATGTCTGCCTCAAGCCTCCTCGTCAAGCACAAGGCCTGATAAAAAAAAGTTAACATTTACTGGGATAGAAGTGCTAGCTTAGGGAGTGCCCGAAGGATAAGCTTTGACTAAATGTTGATTATTCTCTTTGTTAACTATTTCTTTCTGAACCAGTTTATTTCCCCTCGCCTTCTGACAACAATTTCTCTAATGCTACACACAACTGCTCATCATAATTATGAAAACCTGAAAAACATCCAGTAGCCATCATTTCCTGTTCAGGGGAAGTCCAAAAGACTGCAGTATTGTGGGATGGCCCATTTCCTCAGCAAAGGATGACATGAGAGGGGGAAAGGTCTTCTTTTCCCCCTCAGAGTTCTATTTATCCCTGACATTGTCCCTCAATCTCAAAATGGCTCTGGTGGCATGCTATTCTGGCCAGTCAGGCCTAGGTTAAAGGCATCACAACCAGCATAAAAACTAAAACATTGCACTGAAAGGGCAGCTGAGAGAAACTAAGCAACTTTGTCAATTTAGCGGAGTTAAGTAGTCTTAATCTTCACAAATGATAACACACTAATGCTAAGTCCCAGCAACTACAAAAACAAAACAAAAATCAATGACTGAACAAACCAAATGGCGGTACAGACGTATGCCTACGCAATTCCTTAGAGCCTTTAATTGTCAGCATGCGAGTCTATCTTTACTCGGAGCAGTCTCCATTAGGGTCATTAGAGGGCTCAATGAGCATAACACTCTCGTCTCTGGGGCCATAACACTCTCGTCTCTGGGGCCTTGCTACACTGTTACAGTCTTCAACACTGAGGGGGCTGACTGAGTCATTGCATCACAAGCTTGGTGACCTTGCTCCGAAAAGATAAGAAAGTGGAGACAGATCTGGACATAACGGACCTGAAAGGGCATCATCTTCCAGAGACGGTGTTGATTGAGACCGCCTTGATGACTCAGAGGACTGAGGATGTTTGGTGGTTTCACAGTTCACATTTCTGCAGTATTTGGCGACAAACAACAAGCAAAGCGTTTGTACTCCTGAGTGGCGCAGTGGTCTAAGGCACTGCATCGCAGTGCTAACTGTGCCACTAGAGATCCTGGTTCGAATCAAGGCTCTGTCGCCGCCGGCCGCGACCGGGAGACTCATGGGCGGCGCACAATTGGCCCAGCGTCGTCCAGGGTAGGGGAGGGAATGGCCGGCAGGGATGTAGCTCAGTTGATAGAGCATGGCGTTTGCAACGCCAGGGTTGTGGGTTCGATTCCCACGGGGGGCCAGTATAAAAAAAATATGTATTCACTAACTGTAAGTCGCTCTGGATAAGAGGGTCTGCTAAATGACTAAAATGTAAATGTAAAATGTAGGTAGACATAGTATGGAAGGATGAATGATGGACAAAGACGAAACTGGCCAGCTAAAGAAATCTCAGCTGAAAATATCCATCCATCTCAAAGTCCCAAGGCCTGTTCAATATCTAGTTAAGGAGCAAGAGCACTCCTCTCAGTTGAAAGTAGTTAGCTACATAAAGGGGTCAAAGTCTCCTCTTTTGTCCCGATGCTGCTGCTCTTTCCATGTAGAGCCTTAATCTGGTTTTCAACTGGGCACCAATGCCTGCGGGAGAGCTGTGAAAGATGTTTAATGTTCTGCTTGGACAGGGTTTATGATTCCACTCTGGTGAACTTTGGTACCTGGGGGGGAGCAGAGAGGAGGAGAGCTGGCTGACAGGCTGGTCTGACTGACTGGCTGGTTAATTATAATTCCCCTTTGAAGGAGGCACCGCGACCTCGCGCCACGCCAAGGATGCTGGGAAAAGCACAGCTCAGGAGAGTGGTGGGGGGATGGGGGAGGATGATATAGGGTCTTTGCTGGTGATACTTTGACTGAAGTTAAAAACTAACTTTTCCTCCCGGGGGGCTAAAAACGGGGGGGGGGGGCTAAAACGTTGCACTAGGCCTATGTCATTATACAGTTATCCCAGATCTGTTCAGTTCAGGAGAGAGAAAACATTCCCCTGGATGGTTGAAACGGCGGAAGTGGTCCTGTGTTGCTGGGTGTACACCTGCCGTGAGATGGGTGGCGGCTGTGCGGCCTATATATCACCAGTGTTGTCTGGGCAGGGTTTAAGGTTTAGGCTTTTAAGGTAGGTCCCTCCATTGTGTGGGAGCGAGCTGCTCCTGTTGTGGGGGGTGGAGGGAGAAGAGGCCAGGTTTCAACCAAGAGAAAGGACAGAGACTTTGTGTGCCCTGCCTTTGTGTGCCCTGCCTCCGGGGCATGTCAGGAGAGAGCCTATCCCATCAACTAGCCTATCCCATCAACTCTACTCCCAAAGTGTGTGGGGGGATGACAGTGTAGCGTTAACTTCAGATCAACGGAGTGAACACACCTATCCCCCCCCACTAAGCACCCCTCTCCCCCTCTTTGCATTCCTCCGCTCCAACTACATCTCTGCTCAGGATGTAGGAGGTATTTTGGAAACAGTGTGCATCTTTATCCATTGTCCAATCATATTCAAATGTTGTCTCTAAACAAATAGTTTAATCTCATTAGCAAATTTTTGTTTTCGCAAAACAGTGTTTTCTTCTGTGATGTGAGACAGAAGCAGGCAGGAAGGGGTTGAGTTACAACTAGTGTCATCCTCAAATCTTGGGCGTGGAACGGCATGATACAGAGTTGTGTGTGTAGCCGACGTCAAAGAGATTACGTCCATCTTGTAAAGTCAGTGTGGTTTGTCTGTGTCTCACGGCTGATGATGAGAGCATGTCTAATAACCGGAGAGGACTTTTAAGAGAAAACTGAAACTCAAAACAGAGTTCCTCCTGTCAGTAAGAATGAAAGTTCTTGTGTTTTCCTCTAAACTTTTTTCTCTCCTGAAAATCCGTAAAATAAAGTCTACAGTCAACTGAACTGCACATCCTAAAAACAAAAAATACTATTCCCATAAAGAAAGAATAGAACATTTAGAAAAATAATGTGTACGTTCATGTAGGACTAAGCTAGTTCAAAACTACTTGTTGTAAGTGCTGAATCATTTCAAAACAGGAAGAAAAACAGCAACACCAAGCAGAGTCATACTCCTCCCCCCCAGGCTCCTCCTACACTAGAGCCTCTCCCATCCCATAATCCATGTACCCTCCCCCACCCAGCTGTGCAAAGGGATGCTCTCTCAGGTGTGTGATGTGTGAGGTGTCCGTGTCGGGGGATGTGAGTGAAGGTGTGTGTGTGTGGCGGGGATGTGAGTGAAGGTGTGTGTGTGTGGCGGGGATGTGAAGGTGTGTGGGGGGGGATGTGAGTGAAGGTGTGTGTGGGGGGAGGAGGTGTGGGGGATGAGTGAAGGTGTGTGTGGGGGGGATGTGAGTGAAGGTGTGTGTGGGGGGGATGTGAGTGAAGGTGTGTGTGGGGGGGATGTGAGTGAAGGTGTGTGTGTGTGGCGGGATGTGAGTGAAGGTGTGTGTGTGGGGGGGGATGTGAGTGAAGGTGTGTGTAGCTAACTTCCTTTCATGGCCATGGAGGAGCGACAAGCAACAAGTCTGGGGGCATGTGCTCCGGTCTCTATGGAGACGAGGTGTGCCGTCTGTTTGTAGAACAAACATTGGTACCTTTTCAACTGATGAGGGGGAAGATGGCTAGTGTGTGTGTGGGAATGGGACAAGGAAGTGGGAGCTCAGTGTTTCTTCCAAGGATGCCCTTTTGAAGAGGCATTACGCGGGGCTAGCCTAGCAGGATTAATAGGGATTACCACGGTGGAGTTGGGCTTAACAATTAAAATGCAAAGGAAATGTGATTATTGCTCTGGAATTCTATAAAAATAAAAATACCTTATTTACACCAGAAACCAAGGTATACAGAAAAACATATCTAAGTTAACTCAAGGTTTGGAGGTGTAGGCTAAAAGTAACACGAATCAGATGCATGTCGAAATGCTCCACAATAGTTATGCACAAGGAAGCAAAATATAAAACTGCAGGAAATGGTTTGGGTGTACATTCAGCCAGAAGCCTCTGAAAGCTATTAGCACGTCGGCCCCATATTAGCAGTCACCTCTGACCTCACTGGCATCTTTTCCCAGCATGCAGCGCTCAGGTGGGCTGTCATTAGGGAAGCTCTTCCTTCAATATTTATTGTCTCTGTGCAGCTGACTGACTGTCTGAGACACACAGACTAACTAACTAACTAAAAGAGCCCTCTCTCAATTAGAAATTGCAGATACAGCCTATAATCATCCATTAATTTGACTACATTTCTCTAGACATTTATTTACGTTCTAAAAACAAAACACAATGTTAGGCAGTATTTTTTTTAAAAGACAGTTTGCCTGAAAAATTATGCCCACAAATTCAAAAACTTTGATTGCGGTAATCTGGCTGTGTTGATGATAAAGTATGTTGTATTTGCATGTTCTCTCTTCTCTTCCACACACAAAACTGGTTGGACGATGCAGTTGCCTTATGCACTTTTTTTCCCTCTCCCTCTGTTCCTCCCAATGACGTATATAAACCCTGGATTGCTATCCATTGGCCATTGAGAGGCTTTGAAGCAACCGGTCGGCCATGTTGGCACTCCCCAGTAGGAGAAGTCCTCCATAGGAATGAATGGAATTCTACAGTATTTCAATTAAAATGTTTCAAGGACAAAATTGCATGTATTTAAGTAATTTTGTTGTTGTTGTTGTGACAGTAACATTAGTACTCTCTAAAAAAGATACTTTAAGGAAAATGTTTTAATACGTTATTTCATTGTTTATTTTTATGTTTAGCTCACATAATATAATTTAAAAGTACGCATTAGGGTGTCTGTAATAGAATACACTTGTCAAAAACGAATGTAGACATTTATAAATGCATTTATATAGCTTCCAAAAAGCTATTTCTTTCATGGAGTAGGAGTACCAAGATGGCTGCGCGGTGGCTTCAATACAGCGCCCCATGTCAGTCATCCAGGGTTTATTCACATCATTGGTTCCTCCCTCCCCTGCCTAGCTCCAGTGAGCAACAAGTGCTGCCTGTGAGTACCACCCCCTCCCCCTCTAACCTCCAGAAGCTATCGCAAATCCTCAGCCTGCGAGCAACTGCCAGCTGACAAAACTGTTTAGTCAGCAAGAAAGATGGGGAGGGAGGGAGCGATGTGGGGCTGGAGGAGAGAGGGAAAGGTAGAGACAGAGCGAGGAGGCAGAAAGGGAGAGAGAGAGAGAGAGAGAGAGAGAGAGAGAGAGAGAGAGAGAGAGAGAGAGAGAGAGAGAGAGAGAGAGAGAGAGAGAGAGAGAGAGAGAGAGAGAGAGAGAGAGAGAGAGAGAGAGAGAGAGAGAGAGGGAGGGGCAGCGCAAGAGCAGGAGACATTCTTACTGCGCACTCTCGGTTTAGCCTCCCTTTTTCGTCTCCATCACTCTCTCGACATAGTGTTAACCCTTTCCTCTCCGAGACAGCCGACACAGAGAGATGGCTGCTCGTGGAGGGGAAAAGTAACACTAAACTACAGGGGGGGAAGACAATCCACTTTGTGGTAGGAGTATTTTGAGGGTTATTTTGCAGGTAAATAGGAGTCAATGGACTCAAAGAATTGTAAACAAAACAAGACTTTAAACTTTTTTTCTCATCTGTAAGACGGAGCTAGCTGCTTGGAAACAGGCTGACTTAGGAGAGGACAACTCTGGAGAGCGGAGCCATTGTTGTTCCACTTCCTCCATATCTTCCCCCACCACTTCGAAGAGGAGGCAGTTTAACTTCCTGTCTCCCCCATGCTTCACCCCAGGTCCTGCTGCAGCCTCCATTTTCATTTTCTTCTCCTCCTCACCCCTCCACCCTCCTCTTCACCCGCCACCCTCCTCCTTCTGGCATTCTTTCACATCAGTGACACAGCCGTCGAGTTAGACTTTGAACCCACAGTAAATACCTGCTTTTTTTGCAGCCTGTGCTGGAGGTTGAAGCCTAGGTGGTGGCTGGTGGTTGGGAAGGGGAGGGTGTGTGTATGTTTGTGGTGTATACGTGTGTGTGTGTGTGTGTGGGGGGGGTAGTGACAGCTCTGAGCTGGGCAGAGGGATAAAGGACACGTAGGGCTCTGCACTGAGACAGGGCCGACATCACCCCGGTGCAGTGCTCCCTCCCTCCCTGCAGCTTATCAGTTAGACCCTGGACACACCCTGTGAAATGGATGACTTTGCCAATATTAACAACACACTTCTGTGGCCCGACAAGAAAGAGGAGAACTATTGGACAACCAAGGTGCTACTTGGTTGTTATGGCAAGGGATGCTAGTAAAATAGGTCACTCAGTACCCATAACAACAAATAAAGCCATCAATCCATTCATCCAACAACAAAAAAGATCATGTTCACCAATGTAGGATGGATGGCATGGATTTTCTAGCAGTGGGTTGAAGGAGTAGTCATGGCAGCAATCAATTCATCCAAATGTTTACCGAACCCAGCGATGTGACGCAATAGTACCTTGAGAGACGGGCCCCATAAACATTAGGACCTACTTTGCACATTATCTGTACAGCCAAGTATCGCCTATAAAAAGACAGTGATATTAACCTAGATTTGGGACTTCTACCACAAATGTGTGGCTGTGTCTACAAATATCACTCAGCCTGACCACTAGGCCTATATTTACACTGGGGCATAGACCACAGGCAGAGTATAGGGGGCTAACTAAGGACTCACCCCAGGGACATGTTGTAATGTCTACTGTAAGGTCCCGCCATGTGTTTGTTAGTTACAGCTTACATTCACACACCTGTAAAAGAAGTCCATCCCTTATTCGGTCCCTTTAAAGCGACACTGTCCTACTTTGCCGTTTTGTCCACTTCTCAAATTTCCATCATCTCACTTCTTTTTTTTTTTTTTTTAAGGTAATTTAGCAGACGCTCTTATCCAGAGCGACTTACAGTTAGTGAATGCATACATGTTTTTTTAAATTTATTATTATTTTCATACTGGCCCCCCGTGGGAAACGAACCCACATCCCTGCCGGCCAAACCCTCCCCTACCTTGGACAACGCTGGACCAATTGTGCGCCGCCCATGGGTCTCCCGGTCGCGGCCGGCTGCGACAGAGCCTGACTCGAACCAGGATCTCTAGTGGCACAGCTAGCACTGCGATGCAGTGCCTTAGACCACTGCGCCACTCGGGAGTTAACTTGGCTGTCTGTTACCGCATCCCCATCAAAACACCCACACGAGCCTCCCCAACTTTCCCTAATTCGATCAATACATCAATAATGTTGGGTATGTAACATATTTGAGTTGCAATACAGTGCATTGTCATTTTTAAACAAGGAGTCAATGCTTAGTAACAACTGCATCAAGGGGTAAAATGTATGAACTTAGCCATTTCCCAAAATCACAAAGTAAACATGTTATGAATTACTTCAATTTGTAATGTAGAAGGTAGGAGTACCCTACATTTGAGAAATTCCTGAGCAAGGAAGGTTTAAGAGGAGGGGCGTGGTGGCAAAGTGAGGCCCAACCCCAAGCTTGGATTCCATTTTGGAAACCATCTTCCTCAGGTTCCCTCTTTCCTCCCACCTCCTGCATCTACAAGTAAGTCCCTGTGTCCCCTCCATGCCCCGCCGGCCGGCCAGGGGATGGAACCTAATCTTATCTAAAAAAGGCGGGTTAAAAATAGCCCTGGGAGCCAAAGGGCCAGCCCATCTGTACCCTTGGGGAAACCACGACCCATCTCCATCAGGAAGAGAGAGAAGAAGAACTGTCTTAATACCACTACTTTTTTCATTTTGACCACATCTTCTGGGTGGTTCGCCCCATACATCCCTCTCCTATTCCACTGATTTAGCCTCAGTGAACAACATGTTAACAGCTAAATGAGAGGAGAGATAGAATGGGGGGGGGGGACTTGACTGTTGGCTTGCCATCAGGGGACATTGTGTTTAAGTAGGTGTCTTTGGGGGTATGGAGGGGTATTTTAGGTTAAATGGTGGGCTAATGAGAGCATAAAGGGACCTGATAGGAGGGGGGTGAAGGCTCTTAATTACCTCTCCTTAGAGGGAGCTCACAGCATCCTCGTCTGGCCCAAACCTCATTGGGAGGAATGTTGATCAGCTGACTTGTTTTTTTGTCAAATAATCTATAAATGATTCTCCTTTTAGCTTATCCAAACTCCTAATTACTTGTGTTATCGTTTCAGTGATGCTACAAAATCCATGTTTAACATCTGGACATTATTGAGTGTTTAGTTCAAGGCCTAATCATTCCCTTGAGTAGCCTATTTGTTTCAATTATTTTACCAGCCCATATACACTGAGTGTACAAAACATTAAGGATACCTTCCTAATATTGAGTTGGACCCCCCACTTTTGCCCTCAGAACAGCCTCAATTCATCGGGGAGTGGACTTTACAAGGTGTCGAAAGCATTCCACAGGGATGCTGGCCCATGTCGACTCCAATGCTTCCCACAGTTGTGTCAAGTTGGCTGGATGTCCTGTCGGTGATGGACCATTCTTGATCCACACGGGAAACTGTTGAGCGTGAAAAACTCAGCAGCGTTGCAGTTCTTGACACAAACCTGTGCACCTGGCACCAACTACCATAGAGCCTCACAGTGGAGGTGTCATAATACCCATAAAACCTAGCGGTCAAACAGGGAAACGGTCCCAATCGTTTTCCCACCATTCATTTTTCCAATTGGGAATTTTAGAAACTCTTAAAATAAGGGCTGTGTTTTGTGTAGGCTTAACCTGGCATGACATTTTGATAACCATGTAAATCTCTCTCGGACAAGGTGACGTTTATCAATATATTTGTCTCTATTGACTCTCAGATCCGAAAATGCTAAACAGCATCAAAGTAGACATCATGCAAGACTACAAATCCCTGCAAGCTCCTGTACGTCATTTCTAGCTGACACCTTTGCTAACAGGTATTGTGTAAATTTAAAACATGCACAAGACAGTTCACAGAATTGTCAATTGAAAGAAATGTAGCCAATTTATTCATTACTAAATTTAGCTAACATTAGATAGTTAATCCAGAGATTCTTACCTTTTGCTTCGATTCGACAGTCTCGTCCAGATCATCATGGCATTTGTAGTTCTTTGTGATAGCCACATTAGCAGCTAATTAGCATTTCAGTTTTGGGGGGTAAATACAGGCGAATATATTGATAAAAGTAACCTTGTCCTAGAGAGATTTACAGTTATCAAAACGTCACGCCAGAGTAAACCTACATGAAACACAGCCCTTATTTTAAGTGCTTCTAAAATCCCCTATGTGAAAAATGAATGCTGGAAAAACGATGGGAACCATTTCCTTGTTTGACCGCTAGGTTTTATGGGCATTATGACTCATGGACCCCAGGAAGAGTAGCTGCTGCTTTTGCAGCAGCTAAAGGGGATCCTAATAAATACCATACCACACTGTGGTACTCTATACCCCGTTCAAAGGCACTTAAATCTTTTGTCTTGCCCATTCACCCTCTGAATGGCACACATACAGAATCCATGTCTCAAATGTCTCAAGGCTTTAAAATCATTCTTTAACCTGTCTCCTCCCCTTCATCAACACTGATTGGATTTAACAAGTGACATCAATAAGGGATCATAGCTTTCACCTGGATTCACCTGGTCAGTCTATGTCATGGAAAGAGCAGGTGTCCTTAATGTTTTGTACACTCAGTGTATAATGACATTGTTATTATTAGGACCATTTAGGCCGAAGACAAAACAAACATCATCAAACAAACATCTCTCCATTAAAGCCTATCACATCAAATTGCAGAGATGGAACAACACAAGATGGCAGGCAGTCAAACTGCCATTTCTAACCAAAAGAGTAAGATGTTCTTGCTGGAGTAAGATCCAAGTCCAACCAACAACTTAAATCAGAAATATGCATTAAGCCTTCTGGGGTGTGTAACTACCTACAACTGGTCAACATCACATGAAATCAAACATTATTTTTGCACTCTATGCATCCAACATCAAGGATGAAAAAAAACTGTTAAAACTGACTTGCCTCCTGACTCATTGGCTAAGCAGAGACCCATAGCTAGTCTATTTTGTCAACAGGCTAGATTCACACCCCTGAGTCAATACTTTGCAGTGGATTTGGAAACATTGTGGAGGGTGGAGAGCTGAGGACATACAAAGGGACCTCCTCTTTTAAAGTGTGGTTCCACGTTGATCATCATTCATCAACTATCTCCAGGCTCAGAATTCAATAGAAAATAGTTGGTATATAGAATAAATTGTTGATCATTTATTCAACCACACCATCTATATAACTTCCTCCAAAAAGAACATGATAATTTATGAGGGATGATTACATTATTTATTTATTTTACTAAACTGCCTTCTTGACAGTGCAAAAGCATTCTCCTCTGATCTAGTCTGCCATTTTATTTGCATGGCCTTGCTTGAGTATGACTGCAGGGCCTAAACCAGGACAGGCTCATCATCTTTCTCTACCACAGAAAAACTACTTTTAAAAAAACTAAGTTATGTCTCTAGCCTATATCAGGATATCCTAAATACATGATGATACACTTCAAGCAATTAATTCAACTGATACATCCTGCATACTACCCCTACCCACATCATTATCACCATCGTCCCCTCGTGTTGCCTTGAGGTGTTATTTCATCACACATTCAACTAAACTATTCACACTTTCAGCATTTCTTCATCTGAAATAAACCAAACATCTTTGATAGAGAGGTGAGTTTCCCTACAGCAAAATGAGTGTGTTTGATCCCGCTGTCGCTGTAGGCCTACTCGACTACAGTGTAGAATTTCGTAATGGAATGTGAACTGCTCATCCGGATCTGCACTCTCCTCCCTGTCTCCTTCCAAGTAGTCACAGAGCTCGAGAGAAGAGGAACATCGCCCAGCAAGTGCTCCAAAACCGTGTTGCTTCTATTTTCAACCACCAACAAAATAGCATACAATGCAAATATCAACAGGTCATTTCTCCATCACCAGACAACATGTTGCAAACAGAGCAACACAGTAGAGACAAAGTTACACTTTTACTCAATGCGGTTCTATGCGCACAGTAGCCGACGAGAGCAAGGGACGAATGATTTTTATAAGAAAAAATGCCTAGCAACCATTATCTAACCAGCTCTCGCTACTTTGCAGTTCCACAAGAGACAAAAACGCATCAATTCACTTGAGAAACTTTTGAGCGTCTAAACGAGCAAAACAATTCAAAGGAACCATGAATGATCACCAAGAAACACGTTTAACATCAACCATTATCTTCGTAGATGATGCAATATAAATTATCATATATAACTGAATGATAATAATTGTAGAATGTGAAAAGTGAGAAATAATGACGTTCTTAATTCTAGTGATGTAATAATTAGGACAAATACAGACTGATAACAAGCGTCGTGATGAGTACGGAGAACTATTCTGTTTACTTCCTGAGCAATCTAGAAATAATGATATCGAATCATTGAATAATTCGAATTTTAACATTTTAACACACAGGCTACTCTTGAAAAATAAATAGGTTTCGAAAACGTCTTGGCAAGGTCAAAATGTAGCTAGCTATACCGACACATGGCCACTAAGCTGTAGCTAGGCTTCGATCAAAGTGCACTGAAGATATGGATGCTCGAGCGCAGCAACAGGCGGTTAGTTAGCAAGCTAGCAGACTTTGAACCTCCACCTCGAGCCCCCATCATTAAAACAAACTTTACCGAGGGTGGAAGTTAGAACTCCAACAATTGCTGTTAATTTGAAGTGGGGATGAGTAACTAAACCTCGTCGGTTAAGAATAATCATATAAGGAAGATACATTCCATCGCTCAGGCGTTTTAATCATGGATGAGCATCAGGTCCTCAGCGAAACTAGGAAGCGAATGGGAGTCGAGAAAACTATCCTATCCACGTCTCTTTTCGAAGTTTTACAACTTTGTCACAACAACTGTAAACTTCGCCAAACACGCAATTAACATCACATATGACTAAACCAAACAAATAAGGCAGACTTAATAGAATAAGCCGAGAAGCTAGCTAGGTACTTACGTTTGACTTTGTTGGGGTTGGGCTGCTTACGCCGAGACATACTGATGATGGTGATGATGGGCAAAGAAAAAAAAGAAGCTGCAAAGTTGTTCCGGAGAGGAATCAAAATGGCGTTTCTGAGGATGTGCAAAGTTCGACAACTTTGTTCCCCCCTCTTTCTTCCAAATTCCTAAAAAGGAAGATAGGAGAAAGAGTTCAGAGACGAGAGGAAAACACTTATTTCGCTTTCCTCTCTGACCGTCCCCAAAGCGCAGCTCTCTCCTCTCCCCTAACCTGATAAGTAAGACGCATCACGTGTTGCTCCTGCTAGTCTCCAAGGGGACGTGTTACTGAGGCTGCTTCGACAAGACTTGAGCCACTAAGCATCTCTACAGGAGGGGTCTCAAAAGAGCAAAAAGTTTTATCGAGCGGCGTGGTACCCTCAACATGAAAACTTGTCGAGAGAGGAAGTGCACGCCGAGGAAACTCGAGCCCTTTAAAGTTCTAGAACTTTGTTGTTCATCAACATTTCTTTATGGGGCAACTTTGAACGATGAACAGATGCGATTTATAAAATTAAAGACCGCCAAGAATACACACCAATCATTTTAAAAATAAGTGTGATGATTTAATAATGTTTAAGTAGATACAGGACCCAGTGATGGATGCATAACCAAACTATATTTAGCTAGTTTCAATTGTTAAATTTAGTTTCAACTGGTGCTGGCATACTCCCACATTCCTCCAAGCCCTCCTCTCTGGATACAAACCCCTCCCTGCGCCTTTACTCATCAACCACTGGCCGACAAACATTCCCTCCCCTCTATGCAGCTGAACTGTTAGGAGCCTGCACAGCCCTCACACTGTCTGGGCCCCATTGAGATGGAGTCAGATACATTAGGCTACTAATTATTATAAATTAAACTTTCATTTAGGCCTAATGAACTGAAAAGTAAATGTGAGATGATAGGCCTAGCCTACAGAGAGTTTGGTCATTGTGGCTTCTGTTGATTATACCTAACCTAAACTTAATTTGATTGGAGGTGTCATGTGTGACTGAAATCACCACAATGTTATTCCCCTGACTCTCCTCCATAGCCATTGCCAAGTGAATAGGCCTAGTGATGCTTCAGGAATTACAGATAATAAGGATGCTATTTGGGATGTTTTTAATGCTAGCTTTCAAAAAAACAATATATGATGAATGGGATGTAATTTTGTTGGCATCACATCATTCTTATGACACTTATGGAGACACTTATTGCAAATTGATCTGACCATTGATCACTAAACATTCTAACAAAGTTAAACTCTAGGCTCTATCCAGCTGTATGCTCAATCAACCCCAACTGAATGGAAAAGATATGCACAAAATAAAATAAAGAAATTAGATGGTGCTTAGCTTTCCTATTAATATGGGGTTGAGGCATGGGACATGTACTCATCTTGATAGACCAATTCAGAAGGTTTTTAAAAATCTGGCAAACATATGATTTTGGGAGTGAGATCTTAGATCTTATTTGTATAGCTAATCTAAAATCAAAGAAGATACCTAACATACAGTGCCTTCAGAAAGTATTCATACCCCTTGATTTATTCCACATTTTGTTGTTACAGCCTGAATTCAAAATGTATTTAAAAATAATAATCTCACCCATCTACACACAATACCCCATAATGACAAAGCGAAAACATGTTTTTAGAATCTTTAGCAAATTTATTGAAAATGAAATACAGAAATATATCATTTACATAATTATTCACACCCCTGAGTCAATACTTTGTAGAAGCACCTTTGGCAACGAATGAGTCTTTCTGGGTCAGTCTCTAAGATCGTTCCACACCTGGATTGTGCAACATTAGCCCATTATTCTTTAAAAAAAATCTTAAATCTCTGTCAAATTGGTTGTTGATCGTTGCTAGACAACCATTTTCAGGTCTTGCCATAGATTTTCAAGCAGATTTAAGTCAAAACTTTAACTCGGCCATTCAGGAACATTCATTGTCTTCTTGGTAAGCAACTCCAGTGTAGATTTGGCCTTGTGTTTTAGGTTATTGTCCTGCTGAAAGGTTAAGTCATCTCCCAGTGTCTGGTGGAAAGCAGACTGAACCTGTAAGGGTTGGTGTGAGGTGTGACCCAGGTGCGGTGCAGGATATACAGTAGGCAGTAGGCAGAGATGGTGAAACAAGGATCTTTACTGGTGGTCCCAAAACCAGGATACAAAATAACGGACTTGTCACGATAAAATAAAGGAGGAGCAAATTGGTCTCCAAAAACAGGCTGACAGCAAACATACGAAATACTAACTACGACTGAAAACAACAATGAAACAGGGAGAACACTTCTCAAGTACCTGTACATATGTCTCACGATCAGACACTGATTAGTACTGTTTGGCATCAAGAAACTAGCAGAGAAAACAGAGCAAGGGAACACAGGGAAGTGAGGACATAAATACACAGGTGAACATGTAGACACAGATGACACCAATAGGGTAATGATTAGTCCATTCTGTGAGTGAGGAGGTGACTAAGGTTGTCGGAGGATGACACCTAGTGGGTCGCTCCAGAACTGCGACCCCCTACTGTAACAGTGCCCCCCCGACGAACGGCCCCAGTGACGGAATGTTGTTATCAGCCCTGGATCCAGAATGTCCCTCCTGGGCACCCAGGACCGCTCCTCCGGCCCATAACCCTCCCAGTCCACCAGAATTTGGAGACCCCTCCCCACCCGCCAGCAGTCCAGGATCCGGTCCACAGTAAAAGCCGGCTGCTCTCCGACGATGCGCAGCGGGGTAACAGGACGAGGAGGGGGAGCCAGGGAACAGGTGGCGATGGGCTTGAGGAGGGACACATGGAACGTGGGATGCACCCGTATGGTAGGGGGAAGTTGCAGGCGGTAGGCCACTGGGTTGACTCACCAGACCACTCTGAATGGGCCGACGAACGAGGGGGACAGCTTCCTGGACTCCACGCGGAGAGGAAGATCCAGCGTGGAGAGGACACACCCTCTGTCCCGGGCAAAAAACCGGGGCCGGGCGACGCCTGCGGTTGGCCTGATGTTGAGACCTGACCGAGGCCCGCTTAAGCGCCGCCCGTACCTGCCTCCAGGTGCAGCGACAGCAACTGATGTGAGCCTGGACCGACGGAACCACCGCCTCCTCCTCTTGCTCTGGGAATAGGGGGGGTTGGTATCCGTATTGGCACTGGAAGGGGGACAGGCCGGTGGACGAGCAGAGAAGGGTTTACTCCGCCCACACCAGTCGCTGACTCCACGTATCTGGGTTGCTGGAGGCGTAGCACCTCAGCACCGCCTCCAGATCCTGGTTGACACGCTCCGTCTGCCCTTTCGACTGGTGATGGAAGCCGGAAGACAAGCTGACGGAGGCGCCGAGGCAGGTGGCGAATGCCTTCCAGAACCTGGAGGCGAACTGAGGACCCCGATCCAACACCACATCTTGGGGAAGGCCGTGGACCCTGAAATGTGCTGCACCACCAACTTAGCCGTCTCCCGGGCCGACGGGAGTTTGAGAAGGGGAATGAAGTGGGCAGCCTTCAAAAACCGGTCCACAACGACCTGGATGACTGTGTATCCATCAGAGGGGGGTAGGGCGGAAATGAAATCCAGCGAGATGTGGGACCAGGGGCGCTTGGGGATAGGCAGGGGTCGGAGCAGCCCTGCCGTGGGCTGACGTGAGCTCTTCGTGCGCGCGCACAACGGGCAATCCCCATCAGCTGATGGCCACCAGAACCTTCTACACAGGAACTCCAACGTCCTGGCGCCTCCCGAATGGCTAGTGAGGTCGGACGTGTGCGCCCACTGAAGCAGTCGTGAGTGCGCAGCCTTGGGTACATACATCCTCCCCGATGGACCTCCGCCTGGATCGGGCTCCCGCTGTAGCACTGCTCTGACCAGCCTATCGATTCCCCATGAAACTGGGGCAGCAATTAGGGCGTTGGGGACAATGGGGTCGTCCCTCTCCACCAGGCTTGGTGTTCTTCGACCCCGGACGGTATGAGATCGTGAACCGGAACCTGGTGAAGAACAACGCCCACCTGGCCTGGCGCGAGTTGAGCCTCTTGGCCCCCTGAATGTAGGCTAAGTTCTTATGGTCAGTCCATACAACGAATGGATGGGCGGCCCCCTCTTGCCAATGCCTCCACTCCCCCAGGGCGAGCTTGAACGCTAGCAGCTCACTGTTCCCCACGTCGTAATTCCACTTCGCCGGGGACAGCCGATGGGAGAAAAATGTGCAGGGGTGAGTCTTACCATCCGTGAGGAACCGCTGGGACAGGATTGCTCCCACCGCAATGTCTGAAGCATCCACCTCCACAATGAACGGCAGGGACGGATCAGGATGTCCTAGGACCGGGGCCGATGTAAAGCGCCGCTTAAGCGCATCAAATGTGTTCCCCGCTTCCGGGGTCCAGGCGAAGGAGCGTACGCTCGTCTGGGGGTGAGGGCTGTCAGGGGAGCGGCTAGGGAGCTAAAATTGCGAATAAATCGCCTATAAAAATTAGCGAACCCTAAAAACCGTTGTAGTTGCTTGAGGAATGAGGGTTGGGGCCAATCCAGTACCGCGCTGACCTTGGCTGGGTCCATCCGTAGGTCCCCCTGGGTGACGATGAACCCCAGGAAGGAGACTGTCTCTGTGTGTAACACACACTTCTCCACCTTGACGTAGAGCTGGTGATGGAGAAGGCGTTGGAGGACCTGCCGAACGTGCTGCTGGTGTTCACTCATGTCCTTTGAAAATATTAGGATGTCATCCAAATACACAAAGACGCTGTAGTCGAGGAGGTCCCAGAGCACGTCATTGACCAACGCCTGGAACACCGCAGGTGCGTTGGCTAGACCGAACAGCATTACTTGGTACTCGTAATGCCCACTGGGTGTGTTAAAAGCCGTCTTCCACTCGTCCACCTCCCGAATCCTCACCAGGTTGTAGGCATTTCATAAGTCCAGCTTGGTAAAGACCCGGCTCCCTGCAATTACTCGAATGCCGTCGTCATCAGGGGGAGTGGGTAGCAGTTCTTAACCGTGATGTCGTTGAGCGCCCGGTAATCAATGCACGGCCGCTTCCCACAGTCCTTTTTCCCCACGAAGAAGAAGCCCGCGCCCGCGGGTGAGGTAGAGGGACGGATGTGACCCTCAACAAGTGCCTCGTCGATATACTCCCTCATGGCCAGCGTCTCCGGCCGGGACAAGGAAAACAATCACCCTCGTGTGGGCATGGCGCCCGGCAGGAGATTGATAGCGCAGTTGTATGGCCTGTGAAGAGGTAGGCCCTTGGCACGCCTCTTACTAAACACCTCCCCCAGATCCCAATACTCCCGGGAACACCTGCCAGGTCTATGCCGGTGATGGAGTCTGTAGCCGCTGTCCTCCCGGTGGCAACAGCCGCTAGGGCGGTAGGCGGTTCGGAGTGCAGGACCTGGGGAAGAGGTGAGGACTGGTAGGTGGTCTGGGATGGTGGTTTGGGCTGATGAGTTTTCGGTGGAGACTGGAACAGGACGGAGGCGGAGCCTCCCTCCAGGATGAGCCGCACCGTGGACCAGTCTATCTGGGGTTTGTGGGCGACCAGCCAGGGGTGCCCGACGACGAGGGGACACTACGGAGAGTCCATGAAAAACTGGATATCCTCCCATAGCCCCCTTCCACCCGGACACGCACAGGGACAGTGCGCTGGTGATGAAGCCCGACCCCAACGGCAGGCCGTCCAGGCCCATGACCAGAACCAGCTTGGAGAGGGAGAGTAATGGAACGCTCCACACTTGGGCCAGCCCCACGTCCATCAGGTTTCCCGCGGCCCCCGAATCCACCTGTGAATGCGCCCGATGCGTAGCGCGGGCCCACTGAACCCTGACGGGGAGAAAAGTCCGGGAGTCTCTGGGGTTGGGGTTCCGGCTAGCACCCTTCCCGATCTTAGCGAGCCCTCCCATTTCCCAGCTTCTCCGGGCATGATTCGCAGTGGTAACCTGCCTGGCCGCAGTACAGGCAACGTCCCTGGCACAGACGTCTCTGCTTCTCCATCCTGGACAAGCGAGCCTTGCGTCATCCCTCTCTCGTGCGCCCTCTCACAACGGCAATTGTCTACCCGCACCGAGAGGTTGACGAGGCCGTCCAGTTTCTCAGGCAGCTCCCTGAAGGAGAGTTTGTCCTTCATGCCCTCCGATAGACCCTGCGCATAAAGGACGACCAGGGTGGCCTCCTCCCATCCTGCCTCTCGAGCCCGGGTCCGGAACTAGCTCCCGGGTGAATTGGTAGGAGTCGAGAGCACGCCTGAGTTTGGCTCTCCCACTCCGCGGTAGCCCAGGAAAGGGCTCGACCCATCAACAGAGTGATAATGTAGGCCACCCGGCCCTGCTCCGTCGGGAAGGAGGAGGATTGTAGGCTGAATACCAGGGAACACTGGGTGAGGAATTCCCTGCATCCCTCTGGATGTCCGTCGTACCTCTCCGGAGGTGGTAGGCGGGGTTCCCGCAATGTCACAGGCGAGACTGGAAACGCCGCTGCCGCGGCTTCCGCTCCGCCAGCTGCCGGGGCTTGTGGGGTGTTCACCCGGCTCTGCACGGCAATCGTCAGCTGGCGGAGATTCTCGGTGATCTGCTGCAGGCTGCGGTCGTGCTGGTTCAGCATAGCTCCCTGCGTTGCCAATGCGCTACGATACTGTGCTGCTTCCGCTTGGTCCATATTGGCTCTGTTTTCTGTAAGGGTTGGTGTGAGGATAGACAGTAGGCAGAGACGGTGAAACCAGAATCTTTACTGGTGG
The DNA here is from genome assembly GCF_020615455.1 of Coregonus clupeaformis. Taxonomy (NCBI): domain Eukaryota; kingdom Metazoa; phylum Chordata; class Actinopteri; order Salmoniformes; family Salmonidae; genus Coregonus; species Coregonus clupeaformis. Next base: position 23,959,184 of record NC_059198.1, on the reverse strand, counting down.
TCCCAAAACCAGGATACAAAATAACGGACTTGTCACAATAAAATAAAATAGGAGCTAACTGTAAGTCGCTCTGGATAAGAGCGTCTGCTAAATGACTAAAATGTTGTTGTTTTTAAAGTAAAATGAGCAAATTGGTCTCCAAAAACAGGCTGACAGCAAACATACGAAATATTAACTATGACTGAAAACAACAATGAAACAGGGAGAACATTTATCAAGTACCTATACATATGTCTCGCGATCAGACACTGATTAGTACTGTTTGGCATTGAGAAACTAGCAGAGAAAACAGAGCAAGGGAACACAGGGAAGTGAGGGCATAAATATACAGGTGAGCAGGTAGACACCAATAGGGTAATGATTAGTCCATTCTGTGAGTGAGGAGGTGACTAAGGTTGTCGGAGGATGACACCTAGTGGGTCGCTCCGGAACTCCGACCCCCTCCTGTAACAGAACCAGGTTTTCCTCTAGGCTTTTGCCTGTGCTTAGCTCCATTCTGTTTATTTTTTTGTCCTGAAAAACTCCCCAGTCCTTAACAATTACAAGCATACCCATAACATGTTGCAGTCACCACTATGCTTAAAAATATGGAGAGTGGTACTCAGTTATGTGTTGTATTGGATTTTCCCCAAACATAACACTTTGTGTATTCAGGACAGAAAGTTAAGTGCTTTGCCACATTTTTTGCAGTATTACTTTAGTGCATTGTTGCAAACAGGATGCATGCTTTGGAATATTCTTATTCTGTACAGGCTTCATTCTTTTCACTCTGTCAATTAGGTTAGTATTGTGGAGTAACTACAATGTTGTTGATCCATCCTCAGTTTTCTCCTATCACAGCCATTAAACTCTATAACTGTTTTAAAGTCACCATTGGCCTCATGATACACCATCCAAAGTGTAATTAATAAGTTCAAAGGGATATTCAATGTCTGCTTTTTTTTTTACCCATCTACCAATAGGTGCCCTTCTTTGTGAGCAATTGGAAAACCTCCCTGGTCTTGGTGGTTAAATCTGTTTGGAATTCACTGCTCGACTGAGGAACCTTACAGATAATTGTATCTGTGGGATACAGAGATGAGGCAGTCATTCAAATATCATGTTAAACACTATTGTTGCACACAGAGTCCATGCAATTTATTATGTGAGTTGTTAAGCACATTTCTACTCCTGAACATATTTAGGCTTCCGTATCAAAGGGGTTGCATAGTTATAGACTCAAGATATTTCAGCTTTTCATCTTTAATTAATTTGTAAAAACTTTGAAAAACATCATTCCACTTTGACATTATGGGGTATCGTGTGTAGGCTAGTGACAAAAAATCTCTATTTAATCTAATTTAAATTCAGGCTGTAACACAACAACATTTGGAAAAAGTCAAGGAGTATGAATACTTTCTGAAGGCACTGTATTTCACAAAGCACAGTTAAAGAAAGATGGTCATTGGTGAGCTATTCAATTAAAGGCAAACATGAACTTTATGTGCATCAATTTAGTTTTAAAAACAGTGCTTGACTTGGGCAGGAGCTCACCCGAGCTGAGTACCGGCATCTCAAATGTTCTAGTGCTTGAGCTCCTGTTACTCTTATAGAATATTACCTCAAAAGTATTGTGAACCTCCTGCACCTAAATATAAACAGTACCAGCACCCAAAATGAGTACCGGAACCTATTTCAGTCCAAGTCAAGCAGTTTATAACTATACTTTTTTTTTACCTGAGTGTTTAACATAAACACACACACATTCTGCAGTGCCTAGCCTATCTAAAGGAAATACTCACAGTATCAGCCTCATGAGCCTGTGATGAAAAGTAATTACATTACATCAGTAAACTAATAAAGTGTTTACATTCAAATTCCAATCGAACTATATTGACAAACAATTAGCCATAGCAATATAATGATTTATGTTTTTGTGCAATTAGCACATTTAGTTTCAAGCTGCTGTGCATGCTAGCAATGAACTGATTCACAAACATGTTGCCTTTCCCCTAGGTATCAGTCTTTGTCTTCAAGGGTTTGCATGCTAAATAACCATTTTAATTCTAGGTTGCTCAAACTTTATGATCTTCCATCAAAACTCTCAAAAAGGCATTTTAAAAAGCTGTATGTGATTTTATGATAATAAAATAACATTTCATCAATTTGACTTGAGTTTCAAGTAAGACCTGTAGCATGCCTATACATGATGGTGGTCAATAGTTGAGATTGCGTGTGCCGCGCAGGCGCGTATTTTAGTTGCCAGAAGTGGCAGTGTGCCTTTCTTCAGTCACAAAACCCACACAAATGAGAGTGATGTTATTTATTCAACGTAATCATGGCCTCAACCCCGTTGCTGGGAACAACTATCCCAATTCGACAGCAACAAAAGGGTGGATTCATCCATCGTGGGCGAGGCGCCCACAGCATCTCATTTTCTGTAAAAACAAGTTCCAGATTGGTCTGAACCGCGAGAACGCATTTCTCTAAAATAAGCGAAAAAGTTGATAGCACTCGACGCATATGGGTCACCATGTTTTAACTTTAAAAATGATTTGACGCGGTCTTGTACAAACTGTAATTACAACTGTACTTGACTCTACCCTCGCACCATCGTCAGTCACATGAGATTAACACCTGTTGGTTGTGTGGGGGATGACAAGCACATGCTGCACTTACTCAATTGGCTGTGGACTGACTGTCTAGTTTTTTTCCTATGGAGGGTCAATTTAACTGCTTAAAACTTTTATTGTATTTTTTACACATATATGTGTTGCAGAAATTGACTTTGTGCTTAAAGAAAGTAGTGATGTGAATTACAGTAAACAGGTTGTTAAAGATGTTGCCCTGGCTGGCTCCAGCATGTACTTGTAAGTAAATGCAAAGAGGACAGGGGGAGTGCTGAAAAACCGGTTTCCATTGGTGACAGATGATTTGTAGGTAACAGTTGTTTGCCTTGCAGCCTGCACTGCACTATAGCTGCACAGAGACTCTTCGTGCATGAGGGCAACTTGTAAATGCTCTTTTTATAACTTGCAGATTCATTCTTTATTACGGGGCGCAATATGCACAAACAAATGGTGTGCACCCACTTCTTAGTTGCAGTTTGCCCTTAATGAAGTCAATTTTAAAGTGTATGGTATCTTTGGCTAAAAAATTACTTAGAAAATGAGGATGAGTGAAGTTGTGATCGCTCAAATGTTTTGCAAGCAACCTCATCCATCTGTCATCCATTTATGTTAAAAAAATGTATTACAGTTATTACAAATAAATCATCATTTGGTTATTATGTCTATAATACCCTTGACCCCAAATAGAAAGGTTTCTGATTGAAGGGCATTTAATCTACCTTTGTGCCAATTCATAAAAGAGCTTGGATGGAAGACATGGAAATTATACTCAGGCAAGGTGAAGAGAATAGCAATAATTACAATGGGCAACTACAGTATATATTAGCCACAAGTGCAAGAATGTCCTCTCTCCCTTTAGTAACGTCTCTTTCCACTGGGAACAAACTGGTTAAATCAACTTTTTTCAACTTAATTTGTCGATGTATTGTGACGTGGAAAATACATTGGATTTGCAAAAAGTAATCACCCTCAACTGTTGTTTTGAGGGTGAAATTTCAACCACAGGATTATGTCATCATGGTAACCAATTTTCAACATAAACAAACCTTGTATAAAATATGTTGAATTTGTACCTTTGAAACATCATCAGATCTTCAATGTAATATCTACCCTAAGAAAAAAACAATAGGCTGGACAGCACCTCCTACAGGATAGTTGATGTATCTACAGGTATCCTTTTGATTTTAACCAAGCCCTGCTTTTATATTTGTCACTGACTACTACCAATGTGCTATCGTGAGAGTGATTGTTGAGAAATCTCCACTAAATAGATTCACTGTTGCTATCGAAATCATTCCAAAGGGTATGTATAACAGAGCAAATTAAATGTACCATACTTTATTAGTCATATCATCAATGATGCTATTTAGGCCTATATAGCATTTGCGAAGTCATCAACAGCTGTTGTTTTAAATTCAGCCCAGGATTCAAGAAAAATAGACAATACATATAGGCCTAGGGTTTCAAGCTTTGGTTGATTTCAAATGGAATCTACAAGTTAATAATAAATATGTTGGATTCACGTCTCCATCTCAACCAAAAATCTAAGTTAAAGAATAGGACTAAATTAAATCAAACTGTATTTAAAGTGCATTTAAAGTTTGATTTGATTTGATTCAGTCCTATTCTTTAACTTAAATATTTGGTTGAAATGGAGACGTGAAACCAACATATCCAACATAACATAATAATTATTAATTTGTAGACAAACTGGAATTAATGCCAGACTCAGTGGCACAGATAAAACTATCCAAGCAGAAGTTACATCTCATTCAAATGTTGATATTTGGTTGAGTTGACAACCAAACACAATTCAATATCACTTTTGTAATACAGTAAATAGCCCTAAAGTTAAAGCTATCTTACAAACTAATGTAACCGTATTTATTCAACTTTAAAATGAGTCTTCTAATGTAATCATAGAAAGCGTGCATGTTCAAGATAGCATGCAAAGGTCACAGGTCTGTGGAGAGCTTTACAATTGCTATAATAATCTGGGCAGAATCTCAAATGGCATTGATTACTTGCACCATGTACTTTAATGTAATCTTAACTGCAATACAGGTCATTTGGTTGTGCTATTAGATGAAGCACAGTGATAACATATTAAATTGTATAAATTAACAAAATATCTGACATTGTATTCCCATTTTAACTTTGTTGTGCTTTTAAATGGTTGAAAGCAAGTGACAACACATTTAGGTGACAACTAAACCAAAAATCTGAAATGTATTTGCCATTGGAATTTGGTTGTTCTTTTGGATGGTTGAAAGCATAGTGATAACACATTGGGAATTCAACAAACTTTTGGCTGTCTTTTTGAGTGGGTGAAAATAGGTTTTAATTTCACTGATCTACGTATCAACCAAATATTACCCAATTCTACACGTTGAAATGACGTGGTGTGCCCAGTGGGTTATTAGGATTTTGGAGAGATGACAGGTCATTGCAATAGAGCCTGACTCATTCCTCCATTGAAGTCTCTTAGGCAACAGGCGTTTTTTTTTCTCTATTTTCATTCCATCCCTGAATAGGAATATTCTAATAACATTATAAGGTTATTATCTAACCAACCAGGAACTAGGTGTAAATGTTCTTTATGTTCTGGGAAGGTTTCTTGTCAGCTTGGTTCCTACTGGTTGGAGAGGTTTACAGTCCTTCCCTGACCCCAAATCACCACCATACCCTTTTGAAGGACCTATCACATGGGCTGTGTTCATTGGGCACCAAACGGAAGAAAACAGACTGAAACAGGGACGGACCACCTGGACTTATTTTCATTTTCACTTTCATTTCTGTTTTAAATTATTTTCTCTGGATAAATGTGAAACCTTTGTTGCCTATGCTGACACTATCCTGATATTAGGGGGAAGAAAAGGTGACAAATAAGATGTTTGCAAATTTGAACGGTAGTAGGATAGAAGAGTGAGGGGGGAAGGGGAGAGAGAGAGAGAGAGAGAGAGAGAGAGAGAGAGAGAGAGAGAGAGAGATAGCGATAGAGAGAGAGAGAGAGAGAGAGAGAGATGAGAGAGAGAGAGATAGCGATAGAGAGAGAGAGAGAGAGAGAGTGGGAGGGGAGGACAAGAGAGAGGGAGTAGGCGGTAACATGAAGCCTCCTTCAACCCTGTCAAGGGATCCAAATTGTTTGGAGTGCTCGAGTGCTTTGAGATCTGACCTGCACTGCAGCGTGGCTGTCTGTTCTACTAAAGGCTATCCCCAGAGGCCATCACACAGTCTGTGATGAAACAACCTTGGGATTTGTCACAGCAGTAGCAGTACATGAACATCATGTAAACAACTTTTTTTTGGGAATACGGCCCTTCTCTTACCATGCTTCAAGTGGAAAGTGATAGTGGTGTGTGTGAGGTGCATGTGTTCCTGGCTTGAGGAGTTAATCATTGACCTGTTTGCTAGTCCCAGTGTGTGTGTGTGTGTGTGGGTGGGTGTGTGTGTGGGTGGGTGTGGGTGTGTGTGTGTTTCGGTCATGACATGAGTCACCAAAATGGCAGGTAACTTCGGCTGGGGTGAGACAGTCCAACCTGTGCAGAACTGTAGGGATGGTTGCTATGGCTCCACACCTGTTATTTAGGATGCTTTCCAGTTGCCACCTTTCAGACAAATACGAGAGCAAAGGCCAACACAAAGTGCCTCAGACACAGGCAATCCAAACATAAGACCAACTTGAGTTTTGAAAGCCAGCCTCAATGCATTTAAAAAAAAAAAATTTGAACCTGATCTACTGGTCTACTGAAGATCTTGAATTGTGGCGTGAACCTCTTGATTCTATGGCAACAGGAAATACTTTTAGCAGTGTCAATATCAGTGACTGGTGTGGAAAACAGACTAAATCCTTCTGCGAAAGTGACCCTTAAGCCAAAAATAAGCATCTTCTGCTTGGAATGTCCACACAGTGAAGCGTTTGACAAAGAGAAAATTAGTCTGTAAAGACAATAAAAATACAATAAAATGTTAAATATATGAAAGCAATAATAATGTATAGCCTATAACAATGTATCCAAATTCACATGTACAATCAACAAAAGCGACAATGTATCAACATCCAGCTAAAATTGTATCAGTGTTCAATTCGACCACAGGGTACCTTTACTGATGACTAACAAAACAGTGACATGGATTTAACAGGATCCAGTAACAGGTTCACACATTGTTGAGAAACACTCCTTTCACACCACTTCGTACAGCTACGATGGAAAGTTACTTTTTTGTAGCAGGTTAGGAGAATAAACTTAGCAAGTTCGGAGAATTAACGTAGCAGGTTAGGAGAATTAGGTTAAGGTTAGGAAAAGGGTTAGGGTTAGGGTTAGGGAAAATCACTTCCCGTCGTGAAAAGAGTGTGTCCCCACATTATTATGTCAACAATAAAACCAACATGGAACTTCTCACATTTGGCATGGAGCGTTATGTATTTCTGTACTCTCACATTGAAAAGAGTAGGACCTCTAGTGGACGAAATGGGAAACTGCTGATGTAGGCTTTCTACCCTTCTGTAGAGGATTGCATAATCGGAGAGTATATTTCGGTCAGAGGTCATTTTTGCTTTTGAAGCTTTTATTTTAAGAAAGAGTTGTCATTTTGGAATCATTAGTAGTCAGAACTTTTAGAAACTTAACTTGTTCTACTGTATGTTGAAATCTGTATCAATGAACAGAATCAGAGAACCTGAAATTCAGAGCAAATAGCAAAGAACTCATTTAATACAAAATGTATACATGAACAAATTGTAATTGGACAGACATTATGCACCTTCACAAATCATGGATCTCTAATGCATGTTATTTGAATAATGGTGCAGGTCTATTTGAATCAAGCGTTTTATCTTGTATTCACTATGGGACAGTTTGCCAGACACAGATTAAGCCTAGTCCTAGACTAAGAAGAAGCATTTTTAAGGGAGATTCTTAATTCAAAGTGGTTGTAAATCCAGGACTAGGCTTAAAGCTGCAATATGTAATTTTTGCGGTGACCCGACCAAATTCACATAGAAATGTGAGTTAAGAACAGAAAGCATAGAAATAATGCATATAGAACAGATCTACTGCTTTTTAGACTTGCTTTCAATGAGAATGACAGATCTATACGTTTCCTCTTTGCATCTTTTACTTTCGGTTTTGTACACCAGCTTCAAACAGCTGAAAATACAATATTTTTGGAAATTGAAACTATATTTCACAGCGGTTTAGATGGTACAATGATTGTCTACATTGCTTGTTTTGTCACATAAACTGAAATTATAAAATATATAAAATTATAAAATTACTCATTTTTAGTATTGTAAACACAGCTAATATCTAAGTACATCATGAGTTACAGTATATCAGCAACATTTACACACACTATCCAAATATTGTACATAATGGTGTGGTGTGGTCATATCACAATGTATTTATTCCTCTCCTCTATGTCATCTAATTCACATTAAACCTTCTCCTTGGCCTATTTTTTTTCTTAAAGTGAGATTGAAGCAGGCAATGTGGTAGCCATTTTGGTTCACCACAACAGCATGCATATCAAGTCGTCTCTGGAGCAGGCAGCAGAGGAAGAATGAGGTTACAACATGCACTTCACAGGAATGTGTCCAAATAGGCACTTCACAATATAAGAGCAACATTTGCACAGATGCACACAAGCACACCCGTGGTAGGTAGTCCAGATTCAACTTCAATGGTTTTTCACAAGCAATCAGTTCTGCAAATAAACACACCCTATTTTAAAAGTTTAAGAAAAACATCCAAGTGAACCAAAGTTTTATATTAATCATGAATCTATAAAATGTATCATTCACTTCTGCACACCATTGTGCTACAGTGCATCCTGCTAATGCGTCCTATCTATCTATCTATCTATCTATCTATCTATCTATCTATCCTATCAATGTGTTTAACAGCATAGCAAACACTTCTCCACCCTTTAACGTAAAGTGCATTTAATGCATGAGAAAGACTTAATATGTCCTTTTTAGGGGTGCTTTTTTCTTTACACAGGGCGAAATTCAATCAAACCTGCATTTCTGTATTTACGCCATAGTTTTTTTTGGTACCTACTGTGTTTGATTGAATCCCAGCCCTGATCTGCTATTAGTGCCACACACCTCCTTTCTTTCGGGAGCAGAAGGGGAAGCAGGGGATATTTGGCAGGCACAGGGGGTCGTCATAGTGAAACATGGCAGCCCTGTCCAGGAACACATTAGCAGACAGGTATAGCTCCTCAATGGACTGACCTGTGGGAGAGGGATATACACTGAGTATATCAAACCCCCCCCTTTGCCCTCAGAACAGCCTCAATTCGTTGGGGCATGGACTCTACAAGGTGTCAAAAGCATTCATTTACATTTTTTAAAAACATTTACATCATTTAGCAGACGCTCTTCTCCAGAGCGACTTACAAATTGGTGCATTCAACTTATGATAGCCAGTGGGACAACCACTTTTCTTATTTTTTGTATTTCTTTTTTTTATGGGGGGGGGGGGTAGAAGGATTACTTTATACTATTCCTTAAAGAGGTAGGGTTTCAAGTGTCTCCGGAAGGTGGTCAGTGACTCCGCTGTCCTGGCGTCGTGGGGGAGCTTGTTCCACCATTGGGGTGCCAGAGCAGCGAATAGCTTTGACTGGGCTGAGCGGGAACTGTGCTTCTGTAGAGGTAGGGGAGCTAGCAGGCCAGAGGTGGATGAACGTAGTGTCTGATCAGAGCCTGAAGGTAAGGAGGTGCCATTCCCCTCACTCCGTAGGCAAGCACCATGGTCTTGTAGTAGATGCGAGCCTCAACTGGAAGCCAGTGGAGTGTGCGGAGGAGCGGGGTGACATGAGAGAACTTGGGAAGGTTGAACACCAGACGGGCTGCAGCGTTCTGGATAAGTTGTAGGGGTTTAATGGCACAGGCAGGGAGCCCAGCCAACAGCGAGTTGCAGTAATCCAGACGGGAGATGACAAGTGCCTGGATTAGGACCTGTGCCGCTTTCTGTGTAAGGTAGGGTCGTACTCTGCAAATGTTGTAGAGCATGAACCTGCAGGATCAGGTCACCGCTTTGATGTTAGTGGAGAACGACAGGGTGTTGTCCAGGGTCACGCCAAGGTTCTTTGCACTCTGGGAGGAGGACACAATGGAGTTGTCAACCGTGATGGCGAGATCATGGAGCGGGCAGTCCTTCCCCGGGAGGAAGAGCAGCTCCGTCTTGCCGAGGTTCAGCTTGTGGTGGTGATCCGACATCCACACTGATATGTCTGCCAGACATGCAGAGATGTGATTCGCCACCTGGTTATCAGAAGGGGAAAGGAGAAAATGAATTGTGTGTCGTCTGCGTAGCTATGATAGGAGAGACCATGTGAGGATATGACAGAGCCAAGTGACTTGGTGTATAGAGAGAATAGGAGAGGGCCTAGAACTGAGCCCTGGGGGACACCAGTGGTGAGAGCATGTGGTGCGGAGACAGATTCTCGCCACGCCACCTGGTAGGAGCGACCTGTCAGGTAGGACGCAATCCAAGAGTGAGCAGCGCCGGAGATGCCCAACTCAGAGGGTGGAGAGGAGGATCTGATGGTTCACAGTATCAAAGGCAGCGGATAGGTCTAGAAGGATAAGAGCAGAGGAGATGCTGGCCGATGTTGACTCCAACGCTTCCCACAGTTGTGTCAAGTTGGCTGGATGTCCTTTGGGTGGTGGACCATTGTTGATACACACGGGAAACTGTTGAGCGTGGAAAACGCAGCAGCGTTGCAGTTCTTAACACAAACCGGTGTGCCTGGCACCTACTACCATAACCTGTTCCAAGGCACTTAAGTATTTTGTCTTGCCCATTCACCCACTGAATGGCACACATACACAATCCATGTCTCAATTGTCTCAAGGCTTAAAAATCCTTCTTTAACCTGTCTCCTCCCCTTCATCAACACTGATTGGATTTAACAAGTGACATCAATAAGGGATCATAGCTTTCACCTGGATTCACCTGGTCAGTCTATGTCATGGAAAGAGCAGGTTTTCTTAATGTTTTGTCAACTCAGTGTACAGAGAGATCAAACACTTACTAACTGCTGGTATTTTTAAAAATGACTAAACCTAGTTTCTACTAAGGATCAATGTACAGTAGCTTTCACGTAGCATCAACATAGCTGGTGGGCTGAATTTGCCAAAAGTAATACAGTTACCTTGATTTCCGCCATAAATCGACTATAGGGTTTCAAGGGTTGGCATATTCCAAGTGTATTTGATGACAACGCAACATACCATTTACCAACCTAAATTGAACGGTGATGATCTGGCGTCTTTGCCCTATGGGTGGATGCAGTTGCGTTGATTTATTGTAATATTCTTCAGGGCAATGTTCAAAAACATACACTCATTCCAGTTAGCACTGTTTATTTCATATTGATGTGTAACATTACGTTAGGGTTAAGATTAGGGTCAGAGAACTATAACACCAGTGGCTTTGTTTTGAAGGGAAGTGCAAACAATCAACAAAGGGAAATAGTGAACTCATGGAGCAGATGTGACACTCTTTAAGGAATACCTGGGATAGGATAAAGTAATCCTTCTACCCCCCCCTTACCCCAACCCAAACCCCAACCCAAAAACAAACAAAACAAAAAATATATAAAAAATATAAAATAAAAAAAAATAATAATAAAAAAAATTAAAAAAAATTGTAAAGTGGTGATCCCACTGGCTATAAGGTGAATGCACCTATTTGTAAGTCGCTCTGGATAAGAGCGTCTGCTAAATGACGTAAATGTAAATGTAAATGTGACACTCAACTTGCCCTCATACGATGATGGCATGGGAGTGCAGGGGTTAAGGCTGACTCCAATGTCCTGTAAAGGGTCTGGAAAAACCAAACAGCAACAGAGCAACTTCAGACAATTTTACTTTTTCTGATGAGAAGTAGAAAATATTTATTGATAACAACAATTAGTGAAAACATAAACTGTAACCGACATGAAGTTAAAAAAAATAGACCCACCGTGGTAGTGCTATCCCATGGGCACAGATGTCATTTCAACGTCTAGTTTTGATTTACATTTGGTTGAGCTGTCAACTAACTTGAATTCCATGTCATTGGATTTAGGTTAAAAGTTGGGTGAAAAAATATTAAATTCCCTTGCCATGGGGCGTAGAGAAAATTGTTGCAGTTTTAAAGCAAGTTTGCTGCAATTCTACACATTTTGCCATGGGACGAAGAGAAGATTTTGCCATTTTTAATATGATATCTGAGTGTGACTGACTAACAAAATCAAGAATTGATCTGTGGGCCTTCAAAAGGGGTGTGCCGCCAGCTGCTCTACACAGTATCAAGGGGTCAAAACATGTGCAATTCAATTACACATTCTTCATAGGCAAAGGCAAACATTGCAAGTCAACTTTGTATGTAAGGTTTGCTACCTTGCTATAATCTGAATGTCGGTATAACAGATGTAGTACAGCTGTGTTATCTCTGTTGTAATGAGTGGTACCCTGCTTTGCAAATTAAAAGGAATACTTATTTAAAAAAACTCACCACAGCTACAATTGAAGATTTGCATTTTTTCCAAGTTGCAAATAGTGTGAACAGGCCATTGGACCGACCTGAACGAAACACCTCTGGGGCCAATGGGTCAGGATAGCTAGAACCAAGAGAAGAGACCGTGAGGCATAGTTTCTTCCATAGGCTGGCTGACTGCTCTCCGTACAGCAAGAGGAAGTGACCAGAGCGGGCCAGGCTTCCCCCATTTCAGTGTGTGCATGCGTGTGTGAGCAGGGATATGATGTGGACTTTTCCAGGCCTCATCTTCAATGGATATGTGTATTCTATTTCCACTGGCTCACACATGAAGGTAAACACTGGGCATCGCTGTTTCACCCTGTCTAAAAGAAGGAACACTGGATTAGAAGCTGTCTGAGTTGTTGGACTACAACTGTGGGGTCTTATAAATTACAACAAAAAAGCAACATTTTGCATGGCATGACATTAGCGCTGCATAGTCCTCAGACTTTTCTATCTGCTAATGTCTTTTTGAAAGTAGGTCAACCATGTATGCGTAAAATGTAGTATAGGAGTACATCACATATGCTGTACATTTGTGCACCTGCTTTTGAAAAATTTAGGAAATTGAACGTTTTTGGACCTGCAGAAAAGCCATGTTGTGTAGTACATGGGTACAACGTGTGGTGGCGCAAATGATTGGCACTGGCAGCACGAGAGAGCCAGCCAAACAAACAGTACCACAGAGTGCGCACTTCCTGGTAGCTGGTCGTTCATCGGTTCTGTTGTTGTGAGCTTGGTAAATGAAGGGACTACGATGAAACTGCCATTTTTATGGGAATACTAATAGCAATCGCTGCTGGCAATATTGGGGTGGTGGTAAACACACCGGGAACGGTGTCTTGACGTCTCCAAACACTGCATGAGGCTGTCGGTGGAATGTCGCTGAGCTCAGGCGGGTGGACTACTCACACCCCTCCGCCGGACCCGTCCTCATCTATCGCTGGCTATGGGGCCTCACAAACTGGCTGCCATACCGTCTTGATGTCGGTACGGGTATCAGTTTGCCATTCTGGTATTCGGCCGCTGTGTCTTCCAGGGGCAGGTGATGAGTCACTCCGTCTACAGCTCAGTATGGACCCCGGGAAGTCCGGGGAATTCCGTGTCACGCTACGGGACACCAGCGGAACAACGGGTCGGAGTGTGGTAAGAGAGATGAGGGTTAAAGGGGGATTTCAATTCATGTCATTTGTCAGCCATGTTGACAAATAATGTTTATTGCTTTTGACTAAATGCAAAATGGTGTTCATTAAAAATAGTTTTTGAAATTGCCAGCTAAAACGCAATGAAGTAAAGTTACATGTCACGTGATGTTTTTATTATTACCAGTGTTACCAAGGTAGGCAGGCATGTGTGTACAGGGGGTTTTAAAACAACACTATGACATTTCTCCTGGTCTCATGCTTACATTTGACAGGCATGCATGAGTTATTTAGTCATTTGAAACAGATCATTTATAGTTAAACAAAATACACAGAACAAAAATATAAGCACAACAGATTTTACTGAGTTACAGTTCATATAAGGAAATCAGTCAGTTGAAATAAATAAATTAGGCCCTAATCCATGGATTTCACATGACTGGGAATACAGATATGCATCTGTTGGTCACAGACACCTTTAAAAAAAGAAGCTAGGGGCATGGATCAGAAGACCAGTCAGTATCTGGTGTGACCACCATTTGGCTCATGCAGCGTGACACATCTCCTTTGCATAGAGTTGATCAGGCTGTTGATTGTGGCCTGTGGAATGTTGTCCCACTCCTCTTCAATTGCTGTGCAAAGTTGCTGGATATTGGCAGGAAATGGAACGCGCTGTTGTACATATCGATCCAGAGCATCCCAAACATGCTCAATGGGTGACATGTCTGGTGAGTATGCAGGCCATGGAAGAACTGGGACATTTTAAGCTTCCAGGAATTATGTACAGAAACTTGTGACATGGGGCTGTGCATTATCATGCTGAAACATGAGGTGATGGTGGAGGATGAATGGCACGACAATGGGCCTCAGGATCTCGTCACGGTATCTCATTCAAATTACCATGCTATTGTTTTCGTTGTCCTTAGCTTATGCCTACCCATATCATAACCCCACCATGGGGCACTCTGTTCACAATGTTGACATCAGCAAACCACTCGCCTACACAACGCCATACACGCTGTCTGCCATCTGCCCAGTACATTTGAAACCAGGATTCATCTGTGAAGCTTCTCCAGCGTGCCAGTGCCCATCGAAGGTCAGCATTTGACCACTGAAGTCGTTTATGACGCCGAACTGCAGTCAGGTGAAGACCCTGGTGAGGACGTCGAGCACGCAGATGAGCTTCCCTGAGACTGTTTCTGAAAGTTTGTGCAGAAATTCCTCAGTTGTGCAAACCCACAGTTTCATCAGCTGTCCAGGTGGCTGGTCTCAGACGATCCCGCTGGTGAAGAAGCCGGATGTGGAGGTCCTGGCCTGGTGTGGTTACACGTGGTCTGCTGTTGTGATGCCGGTTGGACGTACTGCCAAATTCTCTAAAACGATGTTGGAGGCAGCTTATGGTAGCGAAAAGAACATTCAATTCTCTGGCAACAGCTGTGGTGGACATGCCTGCAGTCAGCATGCCAATTGCATGCGCCCTCAAATCTTGAGACATCTGTGGCATTGTATTGTGTGACACAACTGCATATTTTAGAGTGACCTTTTATTGTCCCCAGCACAAGGTGCACCTGTGTAATGACCGTGCTGTTTAATCAGCTTCTTTATATGCCCCACCTGTCAGGTGGATGGACTATCTTGGCAAAGGAAAAAATGCTCACTAACAGGGATGTAAACTAATTTGTGCACAAAATTTGAGAGAAATAAGCTTTTTGTGTGTATAGAACATTTCTGGGATCTTTTATTTCAGCTAATGAAACACTTTACATGTTGCGTTTAATATTTTTGTCCAGTATAGTTATATATTCTTCTCATCAAACATTCCCACTGACTAGGTCTATAGGCTGTACCTTGCTACAGTGCTGTCCAATCAATCTCTCCCAAAAACAGAGCTCAAAAGTAATTCCAGTGCAAGAATTACAGTCAACATACTACCATGGAACAAACAGTGGTAGGCAGCCAATTTCAGTGTGATAAAATGAGCACCACTCTTCTTCTCTCTCCCCCTCCATGTCTTCCAGTCCATTGCAGAGTTTGACCTGAGGTCGGTGCACTATGAGGTGAAATCACCAAAATGCCATGAGCTGAGTTTGGCCACGCCCCCTCACGACCGCATCAGCTTCAACTTCCGCTGCGAGCAGGAGGCTCAGGAGTGGGCCACAGTGGTGATGTCATCACTCCGAGAGGCACACAGGGGTCAGTCTACTTTCTTCCCGCCTCTTTTCTCTTTGATCTGATATTCCACTATATTCTCCTCTAATCTTTGCTGTGCTCTAATAACTTGAGTCCCCTGTCTTCTCCTGTCCTGACCCCTCAGTGTCCGACAGCCCTCCCACCGATGACCGACAACTTCCTCTAGAGGCCTTTGAGACACCTAGCTCCACTTCCTTACCACGCACAGGTAGCCCTCAACAGTGGGGGTGTGTGTACAGTAGTGTATTGGCCAAGTTTCTACCCTTTTTCAATTGCTCACTGTCCCTGACTCTGTGTTTCTCCCTTGTGTCCATTCGTCTGTAGAGGAGATGTGTGCTGAGCTGACCAGGGCCATCCAGGCTGGTGACATCCAGGCGGCCTCCATCTACGCTGCCACCCTGGCTCGTCAGCAGGCAGCGCTGAAGATCCAGCCCTCTGAGAGGAGCTACGGCGACACAGAGCTTAGGTGAGAGAATTAAGAGCAAACAAGCTACTGGGTAGAAGAACAGGAAGTTATTGAAGAAGTAAGAATATTGTGCGAATTGGTGCGATGACAGGAAATGGGTATTTTAGGAGTTCATGACGATTGTATCTTTCTGTGAAAGCTTGGCTGTAGTGGTCGAAGATTCTTCGTCTTCCTGTTGTGTCACAGTGAAAGTCCTCCCCCACGCGACCATCGCAATACTCAAGCAGCAGGTTAGTCTGAACAGCTAAAATAAGAATATATATTTTTTTACAGTTTGAATTTGAATTCAGATCTCTATAACAGTATTTAGCTCTACAATAGTTTCAACATAATGTAAACCTACTTTCTGTCTTCAGTTTTTGTACCTTTCTGTATGTCCCTCTGTCCCCTAGGTATTCCTGGAGTATGGCTTCCATCCGCGGGTGCAGCGCTGGGTGATTGGCCAGTGTCTGTGCGCCGACCAGCGCTCTCTAGCGTCCTACGGGGTGCGTAGGGACGGAGACACAGCCTTCCTGTACCTCCTCTCTGCCCGCCACGCCCGCCTCACACGGCAGCTGCTCCAGCAGGACCAGGAAAGAGCCCTCCTCACCCCCGCTACCCCTCCTCCTGAGACCCCAAGCAACGGCCCCACATCCCAGGAATGGAGGGGTTACAGCACCCTGCCCCCCAGACTGAGCCACAGCAGCATGGGTGACACTGCTAAACACTCACACAAATGCACGCACATACACACCATTGACAGAAGGACCCATTGTGTTGGCTTCCTCCTGACGAGCTTTGTTCCGATAGGTTCAAATGGAGCGCGGCCAAATGGAGCCGGGGCAGAGAGGCTGAACATCAGTGAAATCAAAGACCTCATCAACCTGGAGATGCCACAACTCAACAAAGCACTTACCCCTATGAAATCAGGCCCTCAGGTACACTATTATTATTAATTTCACCTTTATTTAACCAGGGAAGCCAGTTGAGAATAAGTTCTCATTTACAACTGCGACCTGGCCAAGATAAAGCAAAGCAGTGCGATTAAAAACAACAACAACACAGAGTTACATATGGGGTAAACAAAACGTACAGTCAATAACACAATAGAAAATATATATACAGTGTGTGTGAATGTAGTAAGTTATGGAGGTAAGGCAATAAATAGGCCATAGTGCAAAATAATTACAAATTAGTATTAACACTGGAGTGATAGATGTGCAGAAGATGATGTGCAAATAGTGATACTGGGGTGCAAATGAGCAAAATAAATAACAATATGGGGATGAGGTAGTTGGGTGGGCTAATTACAGATGGGCTGTGTACAGGTGCAGTGGTCGGTAAGCTGCTCTGACAACTGATGCTTAAAGTTAGTGAGGGAGATAAATGTCTCCAGCTTCAGAGATTTTTGCAGTTCGTTCCAGTCATTTGCAGCAGAGAACTGGAAGGAATGGCGGCCAAAGGAGGTGTTGGCTTTGGGGATGACCAGTGAGATATACCTGCTGGAGTGCATACTACGGGTGGGTGTTGCTATGGTGACCAATGATCTAAGATAAGGCGGGGACTTGCCTAGAAGTGATTTATAGATGACCTGGAGCCAGTGGGTTTGGCGACAAATATGAAGTGAGGGCCAACGAGAGCGTACAGGTCACAATGGTGGGTAGTATATGGGGCTTTGGTGACAAAACGGATGGCACTGTGATAGACTACATCCAATTTGCTGAGTAGAGTGTTGGAGGCTATTTTGTAAATGACATCGCCGAAGTCAAGGATCGGTAGGATAGTCCGTTTTACGAGGGCATGTTTGGCAGCATGATGGAAGGAGGCTTTGTTGCGAAATAAGTAGCCGATTCTAGATTTAACTTTGGATTGGAGATGCTTAATGTGAGTCTGGAAGGAGAGTTTACGGTCTAACCAGACACCTAGGTATTTGTAGTTGTCCACATATTCTAAGTCAGACCCGCCGAGAGTAGTGATTCTAGTCGGGCGGGCGGGTGCAAGCTGCGTTCGATTGAAGAGCATGCATTTAGTTTTACTAGCGTTTAAGAGCAGTTGGAGGCTACGGAAGGAGTGTTGTATGGCATTGAAGCTCATTTGGAGGTTTGTTAACACAGTGTCCAATGAAGGGCCAGATGTAACTGTAAGTCACTCTGGATAAGAGCGTCTGCTAAATAACTAAAATGTCAATGTATACAAAATGGTGTCGTCTGCGTAGAGGTGGATCTGAGAGTCACCAGCAGCAAGAGCGACATCATTGATATACACAGAGAATAGAGTCGGCCCGAGAATTGAACCCTGTGGCACCCCCAGAGACTGCCAGAGGTCCAGACAACAGGCCCTCCGATTTGACACATTGAACTCTATCTGAGAAGTAGTTGGTGAACCAGGCGAGGCAGTCATTTGAGAAACCAAGGCTATTTAGTCTGCCAATAAGAATGCGGTGATTGACAGAGTCAAAAGCCTTGGCCAGGTCGATGAAGACGGCTGCACAGTACTGTCTTTTATCGATCACGGTTATTATATCGTTTAGGACCTTGAGCGGGGCTGAGGTGCACCCATGACCAGCTCGGAAACCAGATTGCATAGCGGAGAAGGTACGGTGGGATTCGAAATGGTCGGTGATCTGTTTGTTAACTTGGCTTTCAAATACTTTCGAAAGGCAGGGCAGGATGGATATAGGTCTGTAACAGTTTGGATCTAGAGTGTCACCCCCTTTGAAGAGGGGGATGACCGCAGCAGCTATCCAATCTCTGGGGATCTCAGACGATATCGAAAGAGAGGTTGAACAGGCTAGTAATAGGGGTTGCAACAATTTCAGCTGCTAATTTTAGAAAGAAAGGGTCCAGATTGTCTAGCCCAGCTGATTAGCTCTGTACAGTACCCCTTGGTAATAATTGAATAACTATTTCACTCCACTACATGGATTTCACCCTCATAACACAACTGATGCATACCTAGATGCTGTATGTTGACATACAGTAGGTTTCCATCTACAGTGGGGGAAAAAAGTATTTAGTCAGCCACCAATTGTGAAAGTTCTCCCACTTAAAAAGATGAGAGAGGTCTGTAATTTTCATCATAGGTACAGGTCAACTATGACAGACAAATTGAGAAAAAAATTTCCAAAAAATCACATTGTAGGATTTTTAAGGAATTTATTTGCAAATTATGGTGAAAAATAAGTATTTGGTCACCTACAAACAAGCAAGATTTCTGGCTCTCACAGACCTGTAACTTCTTTTTTAAGAGGCTCCTCTGTCCTCCACTCGTTACCTGTATTAATGGCACCTGTTTGAACTTGTTATCAGTATAAAAGACACCTGTCCACAACCTCAAACAGTCACACTCCAAACTCCACTATGGCCAAGACCAAAGAGCTGTCAAAGGACACCAGAAACAAAATTGTAGACCTGCACCAGGCTGGGAAGACTGAATCTGCAATAGGTAAGCAGCTTGGTTTGAAGAAATCAACTGTGGGAGCAATTATTAGGAAATGGAAGACATACAAGACCACTGATAATCTCCCTCGATCTGGGGCTCCACGCAAGATCTCACCCCGTGGGGTCAAAATGATCACAAGAACGGTGAGCAAAAATCCCAGAACCACACGGGGGGACCTAGTGAATGACCTGCAGAGAGCTGGGACCAAAGTAACAAAGTCTACCATCAATAACACACTACGCCGCCAGGGACTCAAATCCTGCAGTGCCAGTACATGTCCAGGCCCGTCTGAAGTTTGCTAGAGTGCATTTGGATAATCCAGAAGAGGATTGGGAGAATGTCATATGGTCAGATGAAACCAAAATATAACTTGTTGGTAAAAACTCAACTCGTCGTGTTTGGAGGACAAAGAATGCTGAGTTGCATCCAAAGAACACAATACCTACTGTGAAGCATGGGGGTGGAAACATCATGCTTTGGGGCTGTTTTTCTGCAAAGGGACCAGGACGACTGATCTGTGTAAAGGAAAGAATGAATGGGGCCATGTATCGTGAGATTTTGAGTGAAAACCTCCTTCCATCAGCAAGAGCATTGAAGATGAAACGTGGCTGGGTCTTTCAGCATGACAATGATCCCAAACACACCGCCCGGGTAACGAAGGAGTGGCTTCGTAAGAAGCATTTCAAGGTCCTGGAGTGGCCTAGCCAGTCTCCAGATCTCAACCCCATAGAAAATCTTTGGAGGGAGTTGAAAGTCCGTGTTGCCCAGCGACAGCCCCAAAACATCACTGCTCTAGAGGAGATCTGCATGGAGGAATGGGCCAAAATACCAGCAACAGTGTGTGAAAACCTTGTGAAGACTTACAGAAAACGTTTGACCTGTGTCATTGCCAACAAAGGGTATATAACAAAGTATTGAGAAACTTTTGTTATTGACCAAATACTTATTTTCCACCATAATTTGCAAATAAATTCATAAAAAATCCTACAATGTGATTTTCTGGATTTTGTCTGTCATAGTTGACGTGTACCTATGATGAAAATTACAGGCCTCTCCCATCTTTTTAAGTGGGAGAACTTGCACAATTGGTGGCTGACTAAATACTTATTTTCCCCCACTGTACACACCTGTAAAGACCGTCTCGCTGTGTGTCTCAGGGTTGGGCCTGCCCCTCTTGCACGTACATAAACAAGCCCACGCGGCCAGGGTGTGAGATCTGCAGTACAGACCGTCCAGAGAGCTATACTGTTCCTGGGAGCTACAAACCAGACCCTCTGGAGCTCCGCCGCATACAGCAGGAGAAAGAAGCTGTCCGACAGTACCAGCAGGTAGGATGGTTTTATGCTCATGAACACATACAGTGGCTTGCGAAAGTATTCACCACCCCTTGGCATTTTACCTATTTTGTTGCCTTACAACCTGGAATTAAAATGTATTTTTGGGGGGTTTGTGTCATTTGATTTACACAACATGCCTACCACTTTGAAGATGCTAAATCTTTTTTGTGTGTGATACAAACAAGAAATAAGACAAAAAAACAGAACTTGAGCATGCATAACTATTCACCCCCCCAAAGTCAATACTTTGTAGAGCCACCTTTTGCAGCAATTACAACTGCAAGTATCTTGGGGTATGTCTCTATAAGCTTGGCACATCTAGCCACTGGGATCTTTGCCCATTCTTCAAGGCAAAACTGCTCCAGCTCCTTCGAGTTGGATGGGTTCCGCTGGTGTACAGCAATCTTTAAGTCATACCACAGATTCTCAATTGGATTGAGGTCTGGGCTTTGACTAGGCCATTCCAAGACATTTAAATGTTTCCCCTTAAACCACTCAAGTGTTGCTTTAGCAGTATGCTTAGGGTAATTGTCCTGCTGGAAGGTGAACCTCCGTCCCAGTCTCAAATCTCTGGAAGACTGAAACAGGTTTCCCTCAAGAATTTCCCTGTATTTAGCGCCATCCATAATTCCTTCAATTCTGACCAGTTTCCCAGTCCCTGCCGATGAAAAGCATCCCCACAGCATGATGCTGCCACCACCATGCTTCACTGTGGGGATGGTGTTCTCGGGGTGATGAGAGGTGTTGGGTTCGCACCAGACATAGCGTTTTCCTTGATGGCCAAAAAGCTCAATTTTAGTCTCATCTGACCAGAGTACCTTCTTCCATATGTTTGGGGAGTCTCCCACATTGCTTTTTGGCGAACACCAATCGTGTTTGCTTATTTGTTTCTTTAAGCAATGGCTTTTGTCTGGCCACTCTTCCGTAAAGCCCAGCTCTGTGGAGTGTACGGCTTAATAATAATATAATAATATGCCATTTAGCAGACGCTTTTATCCAAAGCGACTTACAGTCATGTGCGCATACATTTTTACGTATGGGTGGTCCCGGGGATCGAACCCACTACCCTGGCGTTACAAGCGCCATGCTCTACCAATTGAGCTACAGAGGACCTATGAACAGATACTCCAATCTCCGCTGTGGAGCTTTGTAGTCTCTCTCTCTGATTAATGCCCTCCTTGCCTGGTCCGTGAGTTTTGGTGGGCGGCCCTCTCTTGGCAGGTTTGTAGTGGTGCCATATTCTTTCCATTTTTTTATAATGGATTTAATGGTGCTCCGTGGGATGTTCAAAGTTTCTGATATTTTTTTTATAACCCAACCCTGATATGTACTTCTCCACAACTTTGTCCCTGACCTGTTTAGAGCTCCTTGGTCTTCATGGTGCCGCTTGCTTGGTGGTGCCCCTTGCTTAGTGGTGTTGCAGACTCTGGGGCCTTTCAGAACAGGTGTATGTGTTATATATATATATATATATATATATATACTGAGATCATGTGACAGATCAGGTGACACTTCGATTGCACACAGGTGGACTTTATTTAACTAATTATGTGACTTCTGAAGGTAATTGGTTGCACCAGATCTTATTTAGGGGCTTCATAGCAAAGGGGGTGAATACATATGCACACACCACTTTTCCGTTATTTATTTTGTAGAATTTTTCGAAACTTTTTTAGTTCTTTTTTTCATTTCACTTCACCAATTTGGACTATTTTGTGTATGTCCATTACATGAAATCCAAATAAAAATCCATTTAAATTACAGGTTGTAATGCAGCAAAATAGGAAAAACACTCACTCACTCACTCATGCACGTAAACACATTCAAATGGTGCGTACAGCAGGAAATGCAAGCTGTCAGACAGTGCCAACAGGACCGGTAGGAACATCTGATGCAGACACACACATACACACTCTTGCATATGCACACAGTTTACAGTTCATTACAGTGCGTCATTTATTAGGGAAAAGGTTTATTAGGGAAAAGGTAGGGATAGTAGGAGTTGAGACGACCAGGGATGGTAGGCTGGGCTCTAAGGCTGACTCTCTTCTCTTCTGTCTCTTTGTTTTTTGAAGGAGGAAGGGAGAAGAGAGGAGCTGAGGGGCGCGGGTGCTCAAAATGACTCACTACTGGAAAACTTGGCCATGGACTAGACACACACACACACACCACGTAACATCGCAGAAAGACGCTGACTGACTGACTGCACACACACACACACACTTTCTATGTTTTTGTAAACATACTTGAACGTTCTCTTCAACCCATGCACTCACGCTCAAGCTACTAAGTAATACTCATTTATCGTATGACAGAATCTCAGTGACTGTACACTACATTACATAGCATTGTGGCTTCCTACCCTCTGACATTGTTTGATACAAATACACTATATATACAAAAGTATATGGACACCCCTTCAAATTAGTGGACTCAGCTATTTCAGCCACACCCGTTGCTTATAGGTGTATAAAATTGAGCACACAACCATGCAATCTCCATAGACAAACATTGGCAGTAGAATGGCCTTACTGAACAGCTCAGTGACTTTCAACGTGGCACCGTCATAGGATGCCACCTTTCCAACAAGTCAGGTTTAAAAATGTCTGCCCTGATAGAGCTGCCCCTGTAAGTGCTGTTATTGTGAAGTGGAAACGTCTAGAAGCAACAACGGCTCAGCCGCGAAGTGGTAGGCCACACAAGCTCACAGAACGGGACCAACGAGTGCTGAAGCGCATAGTGCGTAAAAATCGTCTGTCCTCGGTTGGAACACTCACTACCAAGTTCCAAACTGCCTCTGGAAGCTACGTCAGCACAATAACTGTTCGTCGGGAGCTTCATGAAATGGGTTTCCATGGCCAAGCAGCCACACACACCTAAGATCACCATGCGCAATGCCAAGCGTCGGCTGGAGTGGTGTAAAGCTGGCATAGTGCCAACTGTAAAGTTTGGTGGAGGAGGAATAATGTTCTGGGGCTGTTTTTCATAGTTCGGGCTAGGCCCCTTAGTTCCAGTGAAGGGAAATCTTAACGCTTCAGCATACAATGACATCATAGACGATTCTGTGCTTCCAACTTTGTAGCAACAGTTTGGGGAAGGCTTTTTCCTGTTTCAGCATGACAAAGCGAGGTCCATACAGAAATGGTTTGTAGAGATCGGTGTGGAAGAACTTGGCTGGCCTGCACAGAGCCCTGACCTCAACCCCATTGAACACCTTTGGGATGAATTGGAACACCGACTGCGAGCCAGGCCTAATCGCCCAACATCAGTGCTCGATCTCACTAATGCTCTTTTGGCTGAATGGAAGCAAGTCCCCGCAGCAATGTTCCAACATCTAGTGGAAAGCCTTCCCAGAAGAGTGGAGGCTGTTGTAGCAGCAAAGGGGGGACCAACTCCATATTAATGCCCATGATTTTGGAATGAGATGTTCGACAAGCAGGTGTCCACATACTTTTGTTCATGTAGTGTACATCAGAAGTGTGTTTGTATGACTTCTAAGCAAATGAAAGAATCATGGCTGTTGTATGTTGAAGTCTTTGTATATAGGACAGCAGGTAGCCTAGTGGTTAAGAGCGTTGGGCCAGTAACCGAAAGGTCGCTGGTTTGAATCCCGAGCCGACTAGCTGAAAGAAATCTGCCGCTGTGCCATTGAGCAAGGCATTTAACTATAATTGCTACTGTAAATTGCTCTGGATAAGAGTGTCTGCTAAATGACTCAAATGTAAATGTAACTTTGCATGTTTGTAATGAATTATGTAATTATACTGCAAGTCCATGTAGGCCAAGTTTGCTTAGTGTGTGCCAACCAGTTGAAACCTACCATTTCAGAGAAAACAAAGAACTGCTGTGTTGCCCACTCTGTGCCTGTGTTACAGTCAGGGTCATCAAGTGGACAACTTCAATGGCCGTTTGTTTTTAATGTGTTATCTTTCAAAATGCACAATTTAATAAATAATGAAGGCCTTTTGACATCCATGTTGTTGCAATTAAAACGTGTATTTAACTGTAATAAAGCAAGCGAATAAAATGCTGTTTCGAACAAAATGAACGTCTGTCTGTGTGTGTGAACGATGTGTGTGTACAATGTGCGTGTTCAACGTGTGTGTTGTATGTTGTGGATCCCCACCACCCCAGGCGAGGGAGACAGAGCGGAGGGAGAACTTTGCCCGGCTGGTGATGTTGGATGGAAAGGACCTGGTGCCCAACCCAGATGCTGTGGAATGTAGGATCTGTTACCTGGACCTGCAGCCTGGGGAGGGAGTCCTGCTCAGAGAGTGTCTCCACTGTTTCTGCAGGTAACACTCAGAGACATGGGAGACAGTATCCGTCCACAATTCTCTTGACCCTCCTCCTAATTACCCTCCCCCTAGTGACCCTCCCCCTCATGACCCAACCCCTCGTGACCCTCCCCCTAGACACTAGCTGATCTGAAAGCATTGGAGCGGTGTTAGCAATGTGACGGAAACTCCACTTAGCCTGCCAGAGAGCTGCTAAGTGCAGCTATAACATCATATTGCTTACACCCCTCGGATTCTTTCTTTCTACAAGAATTGTCTTGGGGTGGATTTCGAACTGTGCAAGAGGGGCGTGGGTGAGATGCTTATGCAGAGATGGAGCAAGTGTGTTGTTGTGTTCACAGAGATTGCCTGCGCTCAGTAGTCCTGATGTGTGAAGACCCGGAGGTGGCCTGTCCGTACCGTGATGACACATACGCCTGTGACTGCACCCTGCAGGGGAGAGAGATCAGAGCTGTGAGTGGAGACATCACTGGCTTCTTTCTAATGTATATAATAGTAGCTACACAAGATGGTCCATTGGATATTATAGACATACTGTGTAACACTGCCTAATGTCTGGTTAATGCAGACCAGACAACCCACGATACATCAGTAATCTAATCATCTCTCTCCCCTCTGCTCTTCCATTCCTTCCTGCCTACCAGTTGGTGTCGGAAGAGGAGTATGAGCGCTGGCTGCAGAGAGGCTTGTCTGTGGCAGAGTCTCGCTGTGAGGGCAGTTACCACTGTGCCAGCCCAGACTGTGCCGGATGGTGTGTGTACGAGGACACAGTCAACGTGTTCGACTGCCCCGTCTGCAACAAGCACAACTGCCTGCTCTGCAAGGTACACACACACACACATGACATTTACATTCACCATTGATTGCATACACCATGGATTTGAACAGATCTCATTCTCTACTCTGTCTGTCTCTCTCAGGCAATCCATGAAGGGATGGACTGTAAGCAGTACCAGGATGACCTGACGGCCCGTGCTGAGAACGACTCGGCAGCCCGCAGAACTAGAGATCTACTCAAGGTGACGCACAGACACTTTTACACACATACTTTATACCTGTAGATCGATTTCAGCATTGAGGACAATGAGATTTTAGGGGAAGGATTGTTAGTGTTTTCAGGTTAGTAAGACTTTGCTCATATCATATTAACAGATAATAACTGTTACATTAACATGTAATACCTGTCTCTCGCTCTCTGTCTCTCTCTCTGTCTCTGTCTCTCTCTCTCTCTCTCTCTCTCTCTCTCTCTCTCTCTCTCTCTCTCTCACACAGACCCTGGTCCTCTCCGGGGAGGCCATGCACTGCCCTCAGTGCGGCATCATCGTGCAGAAAAAGGAGGGCTGTGATTGGCTGCGTTGCACTGTCTGTCACAGTGAGATCTGCTGGGTCACCAGAGGGCCTCGCTGGGGGCCAGGGGTAAGAGCCCGCCCCTCCTGTCTCTCTCTGTCACATTCAGTCTAGCTCTGCATGGTGGTGCTCCTCTGGTCACCTGTAATGCAGACATTTCACATTTGTCTGTCTGCTACCTGTGCAGCGCAGCATGTAGCCTAGCAGTTAGAGCGTTGGGCCAGTAACTGAAAGGTCGCTGGTTCGAATATCCGCACCGACAAGGTGAAAAATCTGTTAATGTGCCCTTGAGAAAGGCACTTAACCCTAATTCGCTCCAGGGGCGCCGTACTACTATGGCCGACCCTATAAAACAACACATTTCACTGCACCTATCCGGTGTGTGACAATAAAATATACACATCTAATGTGCTTCTGTTTCCTCCCAGGGTCCAGGAGACACCAGCGGTGGCTGCCGCTGCAACATCAACAACCAAAAATGTCACCCAAAGTGTCAGAACTGCCACTGAGAAAGACAATGAGGGATGTGTGTGTTGAGAGAGTGAGTGAGTGAGATAGGACAAATTAGTGTGTGTCACTCAAAGGATTGATGATTGCACTACACATTTAGCTATGCACGTTTCCTGTTGGTTTCTGTTCTCCCTTTAGGCTGCGTTTAGACAGTCAGCCCAATTCTGATTTTTTTTTCACTAATTTGTCTTTTGACCAATCAGATCAGCTCTGAAAAAGATCTGTGAAAAGATCTGATGTGATTGGCCAAAAGACCAATTAGTGGAAAAATATCAGAATTGGGCTGCTTGTCTAAATGACTCATGCAAATAGAGTCATGCAATACTGTTCAGGGACACATTAAACTAAGTGTACTTAACTTTTTCAGCACTCAAAGCCAAAGTCTAATGCTAATTACGGCATTCTGGGGTTGTAACAGAGAGCGTACTGTGTTCTGACTGGAAATAATGCTAATTACGGCATTCTGGGGTTGTAACAGAGAGCGTACTGTGTTCTGACTGGAAATAATGCTAATTACGGCATTCTGGGGTTGTAACAGAGAGCGTACTGTGTTCTGACTGGAAATAATGCTAATTACGGCATTCTGGGGTTGTAACAGAGAGCGTACTGTGTTCTGACTGGAAATAATGCTAATTACGGCATTCTGGGGTTGTAACAGAGAGCGTACTGTGTTCTGACTGGAAATAATGCTAATTACGGCATTCTGTGGTTGTAACAGAGAGCGTACTGTGTTCTGACTGGAAATAATGCTAATTACGGCATTCTGGGGTTGTAACAGAGAGCGTACTGTGTTCTGACTGGAAATAATGCTAATTACGGCATTCTGTGGTTGTAACAGAGAGCGTACTGTGTTCTGACTGGAAATAATGCTAATTACGGCATTCTGGGGTTGTAACAGAGAGCGTACTGTGTTCTGACTGGAAATAATGCCATTTTTTCTGCATAGAAACAGAACAAACATAATCTCTGTATCAAACTGAATTGCGTTGTGTGTTAATTAATAGCCATTTTGAAAGTACATGAGAGTTCATGTGAAATTAATACTTCTTCATGTTTTTCTATGTTTTAGCACCTCTGAATGAATGCCAGGCTCTGTCACGTAGATCTGTTTTGAAGACTAAGTGTTCTGTTCTATTTATTACACACAGGCTCTTATTACAGACAGACAAATGTATGAATGCCAAGAAAACACTTTCTATCTGCCAGTTTTCATGGAATAATCAGTGGATCTGCTCAGTAGCTGCTGTGTGCCATAGTGCATTTTAAAACAGTGTGTCAATAAAGCCACTCTAAACACAAGATTGAGTCTCTCTAATGAAATGTAATATGATAAAGCATTAGATGAGGGTGGTTCAGAAGAGGGTGGTTTAACACAAAAAACACCACAGTTTGAATGCCTCCTGTTTTGCCAAAGCTCATGAGGATGGCACACTCGGTCTGCGTTTCTTTAGCCTATTCAAGCTGCATAAGGTAATTAAAATGTATTACCCAGTCTATGGTAAATACACTATTTTCATGGTTTACATTGTTAATGTAACAAATATCAGTATGTGTTATTATTTTACATTTTTGCATTTTACTCATTTAGCAGACGCTCTTATCCAGAGCGACTTACAGTTAGTGAATGTAAACATTTTCATACTGTAGCCTACGGAGGAATATAATGCCAGAATTCGTGAAGCTGTTCATTATAGTTCGCTTTTTGTCAGTCAGTGGCAATGTAGGCCTGAATGCAAAACTGATGCATTGCATTGCTAAATGTTTGGAATAAACTAATGATCACTCTACTATGGCAAATCCTAAACCTTGTCATATGATGGTCATCTGTTGCAGTAGTCTGACAACTCACACCAAATTCTTACTATGCTCTGTCGTTCGCTACATACTGTCGTTCGCTACATACTGTTGTTCGCTACATACTGTCGTTCGCTACATACTGTCGTTCGCTACATACTGTCAAGCAAGGAGTCTGGGTAGCCAGGCAACTGTTGCAGCTAGCTGGTACTAAAAAGCTGTAAATCCGGTTTCAGAAATGTGACAATACAGGAACAGGAAGACCGATGAGGCTTGCCTCAAGCACATCAATGAAGATTCCGAGATACACTGCACAGTAGGGGCTCTCGCTCACATAGCTGCGGGAAGTAGGGGTGCTGAGGGTGCTGCAGCATCCCCTGATAAATCGAGATGAACCCCTAGTTAAAAAAGTATGACCATCATTTGACAAGGTTTAGGATTTGCCATAGGCATAAGTTTATTCCAAACATTTCGCAATGAAATGCATCAGTTTTGCATTCAGGCCTACATTCCCAATTTAGCCACAACATTTGTGAACTATGCCTTTATTGCTCCTGTATGAGCAGAGAAGAATACCCCCTTTTGCCCTCAGAACAACCTAAATTCGTCGGGACATGGACTCTACAAGGTTTCGAAAGCGTTCCACAGGGATGCTGGCCCATGTCGACTCCAATGCTTCCCACAGTTGTGTCAAGTTGGCTGGATGTCCTTCGGGTGGTGGACCATTCTTAATACACATGGGAAACTGTTGAGCATGAAAATCCCAGCAGCGTTGCAGTTCTTGACACACTCAAACCGGTGCGCCTGCCACTTACTACCATACCCCGTTCAAAAGGCACTTCAAGCTTTTGTCTTGCTCATTCACCCTCTGAATGGCACACATACACAATCCATGTCTCAATTGTCTCAAGGCTTTAAAATCCTTCTTTAACCTGCCTGCTCCCCTTCATCTACACTGATTGAAGTGGATTAAACAAGTGACATCAATAAGGGATCCTAGCTTTCACCTGGATTCACCTGGTCAGTCTATGTTATGGAAAGAGCAGGTGTTCTTAATGTTTTTTATACTCAGTGTACATCATAAGGATGTAGTAGCCTAATGCCTCGATCATACCTACAGTGTCATTGCACAAAATGGTATGCAGCATCATCTGGATATGTGTGCAACAAAAGTTCAGCATTCACCTGCTACCATTTCTGTCAAGCCATCTACACATACAGAATGCACTGCCACTGCAACGCAATGCTGTAAGGCAAATGCAGTGTTCCATTAGAAATTAATGTACTTCTGGTGTACAAAAACATAATGGCACTGTCGGTGTAATCGAGGCGTTAGGCCAATGTAATAGGCCTATTGTCAACCAATCATATTTCTCAAATCCTTTCGGGAGATGACACTTAGGCCTACTGTGCTTCTGGTGAAGAGCTACAAAATTAAGTAAATAGCTGTATTAGACTGAAAGTAATTTCATCAAACTTGTGAGGCTCTCCTTTCTTATTCAATATATTTGCTGCTACTTCACTCAATCCTATTTTAAAAGTCTCCCTTAACTGTTTTACATTCCCTGAGACCAATCAGAAATGTTTCCTTGGCCATACATGTGGTCTCTCGTTTCTGCATCACCTAATTGAAATTGCATGTTAACTTCAGCGGACTGCCGGGGTGTAGCAAGATGATGGATATACTGACAACACTATATATATACAAAAGTATGTGGACACCCCTTCAAATTAGTGGATTTGGCTATTTCAGCCACACCCGTTGCTGACAGGTGTATAAAATTGAGCACACAGCCATGCAATCTCCATCGACAAACATTGGCAGTAGAATGGCCTTACTGAAGAGCTCAGTGACTTTCAACGTGGCACCGTCATAGGATGCCACCTTTCCAACAAGTCAGTTTGTCAAATTTCTGCCCTGTTAGAGCTGCCCCGGTCAACTGTAAGTGTTGTTATTGTGAAGTGGAAACATCTAGGAGCAACAACGGCTCAGCCGCAAAGTGGTAGGCCACACAAGCTCACAGAACGGGACCACCGAGTGCTTTAGCACATAAAAATCGTCTATCCTCGGTTGCAACACTCCCTACCGAGTTCCAAACTGTCTCTGCAAGCAACGTCAGCACAATAACTGTTTGTCGGAAGCTTCATGAAATGGGTTTCCATGGCCGAGCATCCGCACACAAGCCTAAGATCACCATGCGCAATGCCAAGCGTCGGCTGGAGTGGTGTAAAGCTCTGGAGCAGTGAAAACGGTTTTGGCGGATGCCAGGAGGACGCTATCTGCCCCAATGCATAGTGCCAACTGTAAAGTTTGGTGGAGGAGGAATAATGGTCTGGGGCAGTTTTTCATGTTTTGGGCTAGGCACCTTAGTTCCAGTGAAGGGAAATCTTAACGCTACAGCATACAATGACATTCTAGATGATTCTGTGCTTCCAATTTAGTTGCAACAGTTTGGGAAAGGCCCTTTCCTGTTTCAGCATGACAATGCCCCTGTGCACAAAGATAGGTCCATACAGAAATGGTGTGTCGAGATCGGTGTGGAAGAACTTGACTGGCCTGCACAAAGCCCTGACCTTTACCCCATCGAACACCATTGGGATGAATTGAAACGCCGACTGCGAGCCAGGCCTAATCGCCCAACATCAGTGCCCGACCTCACTAATGCTCTTGTGGCTGAATGGAAGCAAGTCCCCGCAGCAATGTTCTAGTGGAAAGCCTTCCCAGAAGAGTGGAGGCTGTTATAGCAGCAAAAGGGGGACCAACTCCATATTAATGCCCATGATTTTGGAATGAGATGTTCGACAAGCAGGTGTCCACATACTTTTGGTCATGTAGTGTACTACTCCAGGGTTGCCAGGTCTACCAAAAATGTATAGAATAAAGACTAGTCAAAACCCGACCACAAGGCCTGATACAAAAAATGTTTTGCAGCGAGAGAGGAATTGCTACATTTAGCCAATAAACCCATTTTTTCCATAATGTTATCGAGCAAAATAAGAAGGAATCTCGACTTAACTTCCAACGACCTAAGGTAAATTCGGTTTTCCATCAAAATAATAGTTATTGCTTGCTAATGTGACTAATAAAGGAATCTGAATATGTCGCAAGAGAAAATATATTAAACTTTATAAAACGAATGTTAAGTTATTTTCTGCCAACCGTGCCTTCATTATGCAGATGTTAAGACTACAACCCGTTATAAATTGCCTATCTGCGAGATTGATTTGTAATTTCAATAAGAACAGGCTTTCAGAACACCCGGGGATCAACGCTGACTCCGGGAGGGGGTAGATTTCATCCCTGCACGACCGAAATGAAGCGGCCCGCACTCTTGGCCTCGACGCTAGCAGAGAACATTTTGCAGAAACATCACACTATGTGGCATATCTCACTGCTTTCTTCCATGCGCTGTGCTCTCCTGACGCCAAATAATCAAGACTTCTTAATATTAAGTGAATGGATTGTGGTCAGTAAACCCATGGAATATGGTGTTAGGTAACTGCGTAGCTACTGTTAATATTTATGCATAACTATATCGTAATTTTCCATTGAGAAAAAGTATTGGAAAAAGTATTTGTATCATTATTTTGTTACAACATTTTCATAAACCATGTTCAACATTTGATTGGCAACAAAAAAAAGCCTGACGTTGATGTTGGTCACATTACCGCTATGTGGTCGGAGGCGCAGTATGGATGGTGTGACGCAATCGCGAAGCCTTCCGAGGCACGTAGAGGCCAATTTTAGCTCAGTACCGCATCGCTGTGCGCCTCTCAACATTTGTTCCAATGCCGAGGGCTCCGTATCCGCATTGACATGATTGGTTGACCGTAGGTGAGGGCGGGAGATCCTGTATAACACAAACTCACTTCCTTGACAACTTCCTTCACGATGCTGCACGGCCAATGCTGATGTCTGATTGACCATGTAGCGCCTAACTAATGTGAGTTTGTTGTGCTGCGCGCACTCTGCAGTTCTAACATATTCCAAAGGGTGGCAGTCTAGACCACAAATTAATGTTTTGTATGAAATAATGTAGTTTATTTTTATTTTTATAATGTAGTTATTTGCAATATAGCAGGATTGGGATTTTAGGCTTCCATCCTTTGGATTATGTTGGAACTGCGTAAAGCTACTTTCCTACTTTCCTATTTGTCAGCTGTGCAAACCTGTCTTCACTCTTTCCCAAGCGTGTTAGTATATCTTTGTCAATGTCATGATGCATTTTATCTTGGTATCAGGGTCCAACAGTTTATACACACAGTACTTGTCAGAAGTGGCATCTTTCTTTTTTTGAGAGGTAATGTTTAGCAACAACTACTTCCTTTGGCTTGAGAGGAATATGATACATGTTTGTCTTGTGTGGGCCTCTCTGTCTATGTTCTCCTGTGTTCTCGCTCTGTCCTGTCTGCTCCCCTCTCCTCCTTGCTGTCTGAAGTTCTGCTTTCCTGGATCTCCTATATTATTACAGAGATGGAATAGTATCCGTGCCTTTGCAATATGGAGTACTCTGAACACACACATGCACACAGAAGCAATATGAACAGGCAAATCATATGTTTACCTGAATTGAGCTAAAGGTCAAATCTGGGATAATTTCTGTTCCTTAATGATAATAGCAGTTCACTCAATCTTAAGCCTGATTAACATTCAACTGACTTAACCTATCACTAACCACAATACCCGTTTTCTCTCTCTCTCTCTCTCTCTCTCTCTCTCTCTCTCTCTCTCTCTCTCTCTCTCTCTCTCTCTCTCTCTCTCTCTCTCTCTCTCTCTCTCTCTCTCTCTCCAATTCAATTCAATTTAAGGGCTTTATTGGCATGGGAAACGTATGTTAACATTGCCAAAGCAAGTGAAGTAGATAGTAAACAAAAGTGAAATAAACAATAAATATTAACAGTAAACATTACACTCAGAAGTTCCAAAAGAATAAAGACATTTCAAATGTCATATTACAGTTTTTCTCAATTGCTAAAACACTAAAACCCATTGGCTGAACAAAGTTCTCAGTTGCCTGGACTCATTTAGCTAATTATGCAGTCTGTTGTCAATACCTTAAACCATTTCACATGGTAAAACACAATTTGCAGATCTCACTTAGACTTTTCAGCAAAACTCTAAACACATTCTCATTCTCAAAACACATACTGCACTCTAATGCACATGTCATCCATACTGGTAAACACAAGTGGCAACAATCAAATACAAATAGAGAACACATGTCATTGATTGAACACAACCACTCAAAATTGATTTAACCTGTTTCAAATGATGCGACACAACCAATATGAGCCAGTTCAGAAAGCAAACAGGTTGTTGTAGGTGGGAAGGAGAAAGTCTGAGAATGGATAGAAGAAACAATGTGAGGGGACGAGGACGAGGACGAGTGCGTATGCGAGGTGGGCGACGAGGAGGAAGAGGAGGAGGAGGGCAAGAAAGAGGAAGAAGAGGACGAGGAAGACAAAGAGTGGAAATATCTGATGAAATTCGAGCAACAGTCATTGACCATGTTCTTGTCCATGGACTGACTATGAGGGAAGCAGGACTTAGAGTGCAACCCAATTTGAGCCGATTTTCTGTGTCCACCATAGTAAGGACATTCAGAGAAGAGAACAGGTACAGTATACTACTGTATTTTTGTAATTGCACATTTACTGTACTACACTATATGCAGCTGTTTCAATAGACATTTGTAAAGTTAATCACTGTATGTACAGTAGGGGAAAAAAGTATTTAGTCAGCCACCAATTGTGCAAGTTCTCCCACTTAAAAAGATGAGAGAGGCCTGTAATTTTCATCATAGGTACACGTCAACTATGACAGACAAAATGAGAGAAAAAAAATCCAGAAAATCACATTGTAGGATTTTTAATGAATTTATTTGCAAATTATGGTGGAAAATAAGTATTTGGTCAATAACAAAAGTTTCTCAATACTTTGTTATATACCCTTTGTTGGCAATGACACAGGTCAAACGTTTTCTGTAAGTCTTCACAAGGTTTTCACACACTGTTGCTGGTATTTTGGCCCATTCCTCCATGCAGATCTCCTCTAGAGCAGTGATGTTTTGGGGCTGTCGCTGGGCAACACAGACTTTCAACTCCCTCCAAAGATTTTCTATGGGGTTGAGATCTGGAGACTGGCTAGGCCACTCCAGGACCTTGAAATGCTTCTTACGAAGCCACTCCTTCGTTGCCCGGGCGGTGTGTTTGGGATCATTGTCATGCTGAAAGACCCAGCCACGTTTCATCTTCAATGCCCTTGCTGATGGAAGGAGGTTTTCACTCAAAATCTCACGATACATGGCCCCATTCATTCTTTCCTTTACACGGATCAGTCGTCCTGGTCCCTTTGCAGAAAAACAGCCCCAAAGCATGATGTTTCCACCCCCATGCTTCACAGTAGGTATGGTGTTCTTTGGATGCAACTCAGCATTCTTTGTCCTCCAAACACGACGAGTTGAGTTTTTACCAAAAAGTTATATTTTGGTTTCATCTGACCATATGACATTCTCCCAATCCTTTTCTGGATCATCCAAATGCACTCTAGCAAACTTCAGACGGGCCTGGACATGTACTGGCTTAAGCAGGGGGACACGTCTGGCACTGCAGGATTTGAGTCCCTGGCGGCGTAGTGTGTTACTGATGGTAGGCTTTGTTAGTATGGTAGGCTTTGGTCCCAGCTCTCTGCAGGTCATTCACTAGGTCCCCCCGTGTGGTTCTGGGATTTTTGCTCACCGTTCTTGTGATCATTTTGACCCCACAGGGTGAGATCTTGCGTGGAGCCCCAGATCGAGAGAGATTATCAGTGGTCTTGTATGTCTTCCATTTCCTAATAATTGCTCCCACAGTTGATTTCTTCAAACCAAGCTGCTTACCTATTGCAGATTCAGTCTTCCCAGCCTGGTGCAGGTCTACAATTTTGTTTCTGGTGTCCTTTGACAGCTCTTTGGTCTTGGCCATAGTGGAGTTTGGAGTGTGACTATTTGAGGTTGTGGACAGGTGTCTTTTATACTGATAACAAGTTCAAACAGGTGCCATTAATACAGGTAACGAGTGGAGGACAGAGGAGCCTCTTAAAGAAGAAGTTACAGGTCTGTGAGAGCCAGAAATCTTGCTTGTTTGTAGGTGACCAAATACTTATTTTCCACCATAATTTGCAAATAAATTCATTAAAAATCCTACAATGTGATTTTCTGATTTTTTTTCTCTCAATCTGTCTGTCATAGTTGACGTGTACCTATGATGAAAATTACAGGCCTCCCTCATCTTTTTAAGTGGGAGAACTTGCACAATTGGTGGCTGACTAAATACTTTTTTTCCCCACTGTATTGTACTGCATGAATATGTTTTGTAACTGCACAACTACTTTTTGTAGAATTGCAAGGCTGCCACATGCAGGTGGATGGACAGCTATATTCACTCGGGAGCAAGAGGCCGTTATAGTTGGCATGGTCCTTCAAGATAATGCAATACGACTCAGAGAAATCCAGGAACGGGTGATACAAGACAACACACACTTCCAGGGAATCGACAGTGTGAGCATTTCCACAATTGACCGTATCCTCCATCGTAACAGGATGCAAATGAAACAAGTATACAGAGTACCTTTTGAGCGCAACTCACCAAGGGTGAAAGAACTGCGAGCTCAGTATATGCAAGTAAGTGTACATTCAGAAACATCAATGGGCAGTTTATGAACTTGTACCTCCCTCCATACTCGCCTTTCCTGAATCCGATTGAGGAGTTTTTCTCCTCTTGGAGATGGAAAGTGTATGATAGACAACCCCAGAGTAAATCTGCTGCAAGCCATTGATTTAGCCTGTGGTGATATAGGTGAGGAATCATGTCAGGGCTGGATACGACACACAAGAGGCTTCTTCCCCCGTTGCCTCAGGAGGGACAATATTGCTTGTGATGTCAACGAAGTGCTCTGGCCTGACCCAGCCCAAAGACAAGAAGAAGCACATTGATCACATGTTTACTCCTTTGATTTTTGTCCCTTTTAGTATTGTATACTGTAGTACAGTGCATTGTAGGCTGTATACTGTACAATGGACAAATTGTATGGCCCTGAACATTGTGCTTTCCATTTGTTAACAGTACTGACTGCTCAATAGATTTTGACTGGTTGCAGGTTCATATCAACAAAGAACAATAATTACAGTATCACAGAGACAAAGGACAAGTTTGTGAGATGCAGGGTACAGTACTGTAAAAATAGGGGTACAAGGAGGAGGAAGAACAAAAAACTAAATCTCAAAGAGCAAAGCAGAGTAGTAATTTCTGATACATTTTGAGCTACTATGATAGAACATGTTTTCGTTCATCAAAAGACAATGACGGAAAAATATGAAATTAGTTTTGAGATTAAAAATGTACTTCTCCCTGAGAACTGTATGTTTTGAACAATGTGTTTTTTATTTTTCGGTGTATTGTTTACTGACTGCTTGAGAGTGTATATCATTTTGATCACTTTGTTTATGATTTGAGAGCAGTGTTTGATTTTGAACACCGGTAAAACTGTTTTGAGGCGAATGTTTCATTTTGCGAGAGGAGTCAGAGGTTTTGTAAATAGTGCTTGAAGATGAGGTTTTGTGTTTAATGTTTTCAGGAAATGGAGCAAGGTTTCAGAAATTGTGTTTTAGCAATTGAGAAAAACTGTATGTATATATACAGTGTTGTAACAATGTGCTAATAGTTAAAGTACAAATGGGAAAATAAATAAACATAAATATGGGTTTTATTTACAATGGTGTTTGTTCTTTACTGGTTGCCCTTTCCTTGTGGCAACAGGTCACAAATCTTGCTGCTGTGATGGCACACTGTGGTTTTTCATCCAGTAGATAAGGGAGTTTATCAAAATTGGGTTTGTTTTCGAATTCTTCGTGGATCTCTGTAATCTGAGGGAAATACAGTGGGGCAAAAAAGTATTTAGTCAGCCACCAATTGTGCAAGTTCTCCCACTTAAAAAGATGAGAGGCCTGTAATTTTCATCATAGGTACACGTCAACTATGACAGACAAAATGAGGAAAGAAAATCCAGAAAATCCCATTGTAGAATTTTTAATGAATTTATTTGCAAATTATGGTGGAAAATAAGTATTTGGTCAATAACAAAAGTGTCTCAATACTTTGTTATATACCCTTTGTTGGCAATGACACAGGTCAAACATTTTCTGTAAGTCTTCACAAGGTTTTCACACACTGTTGCTGGTATTTTGGCCCATTCCTCCATGCAGATCTCCTCTAGAGCAGTGATGTTTTGGGGCTGTCGCTGGGCAACACAGACTTTCAACTCCCTCCAAAGATTTTCTATGGGGGTTGAGATCTGGAGACTGGCTAGGCCACTCCAGGACCTTGAAATGCTTCTTACGAAGCCACTCCTTCGTTGCCCGGGCGGTGTGTTTGGCATCATTGTCATGCTGAAAGACCCAGCCACGTTTCATCTTCAATGCCCTTGCTGATGGAAGGAGGTTTTCACTCAAAATCACACGATACATGACCCCATTCATACTTTCCTTTACACGGATCAGTCGTCCTGGTCCCTTTGCAGAAAAAACAGCCCCAAAGCATGATGTTTCCACCCCCATGCTTCACAGTAGGTATGGTGTTCTTTGGATGCAACTCAGCATTCTTTGTCCTCCAAACACGACAAGTTCTATTTTGGTTTCATCTGACCATATGACATATGACATTCTCCCAATCCTCTTCTGGATCATCCAAATGCACTCTAGCAAACTTCAGACGGGCCTGGACATGTACTGGCTTAAGCAGGGGGGACACGTCTGGCACTGCAGGATTTGAGTCCCTGGCGGCGTAGTGTGTTACTGATGGTAGGCTTTGTTACTTTGGTCCCAGCTCTCAGCAGGTCATTCACTAGGTCCCCCCTTGTGGTTCTGGGATTTTTGCTCACCGTTCTTGTGATCATTTTGACCCCACGGGGTGAGATCTTGCGTGGAGCCCCAGATCGAGGGAGATTATCAGTGGTCTTGTATGTCTTCCATTTCCTAATAATTGCTCCCACAGTTGATTTCTTCAAACTAAGCTGCTTACCTATTGCAGATTCAGTCTTCCCAGCCTGGTGCAGGTCTACAATTTTGTTTCTGGTGTCCTTTGACAGCTCTTTGGTCTTGGCCATAGTGGAGTTTGGAGTGTGACTGTTTGAGGTTGTGGACAGGTGTCTTTTATACTGATAACAAGTTCAAACAGGTGCCATTAATACAGGTAACGAGTGGAGGACAGAGGAGCCTCTTAAAAAATAAGTTACAGGTCTGTGAGAGCCAGAAATCTTGCTTGTTTGTAGGTGACCAAATACTTATTTTCCACCATAATTTGCAAATAAATTCATAAAAAATCCTACAATGTGATTTTTCTCGATTTTTTTTCTCTCAATTTGTCTGTCATAGTTGACGTGTACCTATGATGAAAATTACAGGCCTCTCTCATCTTTTTAAGTGGGAGAACTTGCACAATTGGTGGGAGAACTTGCACAATTGGTGGCTGACTAAATACTTTTTTTCCCCACTGTATGTGTCTCTAATATGGTCATACATTTGACAGGAGGTTAGGAAGTGCAGCTCAGTTTCCAACTCATTTTGTGGGCAGTGTGCGCATAGCCTGTCTTCTCTTGAGAGCCAGGTCTGCCTACGGCGGCCTTTCTCAATAGCAAGGCTATGCTCACTGAGTCTGTACATAGTCAAAGCTTTCCTTAAGTTTGGGTCAGTCACAGTGGTCAGGTGTTCTGCTACTGTGTACTCTCTGTTTAGGGCCAAATAGCATTCTAGTTTGCTCTGTTTTTTTGTTAATTCTTTCCAATGTGTCAAGTAATTCTCTTTTTGTTTTCTCATGATTTGGTTGGGTCTAATTGTGGGTGTCATGATTTGGTTGGGTCTCGCTTTCTCTATGTTCTACTGTACGCTCCTCTGTGTCTCTATAGACATGTTGGTTGTTTAGCAACAAAAATGAGACGTGCGCAACCATGGGGCAAAACAGATGAGGTTGGCTTTAGATTGTTGACAATATGTAAGCTATATTTTGTCTCCAATGTTTATTGAAAACATAAATACATTTGCACAAGTACCACTTGTTGTCTCTCAAATACTTAGTTACAGTTGTAGATTAACTAGCTAGCGAATTTTTGCCATATTAGCCTTGACATGAAATCAGTCACAACACCTCAAAACAAGACATGGTATCAATAACAAGATGAAACAAGCTGAAATGAGCCACTTATGATTCCCCACATGGCAGTTTCTTGTCATTCTTGCTAGCTATCTGGCCATCCAGAATCACAACAACAGGCTGACTTCTGCCCCATGGAAGCGCACACATCGTTTTCATGATGTTGTCAGCCAACCCATCTATCTAGATGCCGAATAATTGTATTGTAAACACACACACACAATATCTATTCACTTACTCCTGCAAATAGAAGAACCATCTCTGTGTTTGCTGTGCTGCATCTCTTGCCCTTTTTCTCAAAAATAAATTATGTATCTTCTATAAGTTGGAAAAGCAATGTTAACTCAGCTATCCAGCTTAGTTTTCTCAACAGATAGCTAATTGACCTGACATTACCAAAAGTAGCTAAGGTCATGTTAGCCATTGTCGCCCCTCAAATTAGGTTTAGGGGGGTGTGGTGTGTGTGTGTGTGTGTGTGTGTCTGTGTCTAGGGTCTAGTGTCAGATTGCCTGTTCTTCTTGGTTTTGGATCATTGTGGTCTATGTGGAAGGTAGGGATGGGCGGTTATTTCTGTACCATACAGGGGTCTACGTATCATACCATGTCTGTACCGTACAGGGGTCTACGGTATCATACCATTTCTGTACCGTACAGGGGTCTACGTATCATACCATGTCTGTACCGTACAGGGGTCTACGGTATCATACCATTTCTGTACCGTACAGGGGTCTACGGTATTATACCGTTTCTGTACCATACCGGGGTAAACTGTATTACTGGAAGTGCACACAAGGGGCGCTATTTCAAAGCTATTTATGCACAAAACAATTTAGGCAACAGGGATCTTGATCCAGGAGGGGATTGAATGTCTCTGTTGTAACCAAGAAGCTTGATCTTGATATCAAGCCACTTAGCTAGCAAGTTAGCAAACCAAATGCATAGCTGGAGCCTTGAGCTGCATATAATTTATTTGACACATCTTACATTTCTTATTCTTATACTTAACTTAGTTATAAGCAGTGGGGGATTTTTTAAAACGGTATTGAAAATCATACCGTCGGTATAAACAGTATATCGCCCAAGCCTAGTGGAAGGTCATGGACAGAGAATGGTAGAGGAAACTGGGCCTCTCCTTCTCTTTCACTCCCTTTTCTCCTGCCGTCTAGATACTTGAGTTTCACTCCCTTTTCTCCTGCCGTCTAGATACTTGAGTTTCACTCCCTTTTCTCCTGCCGTCTAGATACTTGAGTTTCACTCCCTTTTCTCCTGCCGTCTAGATACTTGAGTTTTACTCCCTTTTCTCCGGCCGTCTAGATACTTGATTTCACTCCCTTTTCTCCTGCCGTCTAGATACTTGAGTTTCACTCCCTTTTCTCCTGCCGTCTAGATACTTGAGTTTCACTCCCTTTTCTCCTGCCGTCTAGATACTTGAGTTTCACTCCCTTTTCTCCTGCCGTCTAGATACTTGAGTTTCACTCCCTTTTCTCCTGCCGTCTAGATACTTGAGTTTCACTCCCTTTTCTCCTGCCGTCTAGATACTTGAGTTTCACTCCCTTTTCTCCTGCCGTCTAGTTACTTGAGTTTCACTCCCTTTTCTCCTGCCGTCTAGATACTTGATTTCACTCCCTTTTCTCCGGCCGTCTAGATACTTGATTTCACTCCCTTTTCTCCTGCCGTCTAGATACTTGATTTCACTCCCTTTTCTCCTGCCGTCTAGATACTTGAGTTTCACTCCCTTTTCTCCTGCCGTCTAGATACTTGAGTTTCACTCCCTTTTCTCCTGCCGTCTAGTTACTTGAGTTTCACTCCCTTTTCTCCTGCCGTCTAGATACTTGATTTCACTCCCTTTTCTCCGGCCGTCTAGATACTTGATTTCACTCCCTTTTCTCCTGCCGTCTAGATACTTGATTTCACTCCCTTTTCTCCTGCCGTCTAGATACTTGATTTCACTCCCTTTTCTCCGGCCGTCTAGATACTTGATTTCACTCCCTTTTCTCCTGCCGTCTAGATACTTGATTTCACTCCCTTTTCTCCTGCCGTCTAGATACTTGAGTTTCACTCCCTTTTCTCCTGCCGTCTAGTTACTTGAGTTTCACTCCCTTTTCTCCTGCCGTCTAGATACTTGAGTTTTACTCCCTTTTCTTATATCCTTCCACTCTGGGACTTCTACTTTGTTAACTTACAGGGTTCTTTCAACTCCTAGTTTCAAACTGTAAAGTAATTAAAGTCACTGGATGTAAGTACATTGAAAAGGCACCTTCAGGATTTAATGCCATGCCCGATAATCACAGAACACACATTTCAATAGGAGGGAGTGCACAGAAAGGCTTAACAAAAAAAACACTGTTCAAAGCAGTATGAGTTAATGAGTCAACTTTGCAGACTGCCTCTCAGTACTGTATGTTGGACAGGAACATAATGGAATGAAACTGATGTGTGAGCTGACTCTCTCTGTATGTCAGGTTGCCTGGCCATGAGAAGGTCGCAGGGTCATTGGCACGCAGGCTGGGTTTCGCCCAGGTGTCCCTGTCCTGTGAGGTCATGCCCATGGTGAGGGCTGTGCCACGTGGGTACACCATCTGCGCCAATGCCTACCTCAACACCTAAAATCCGCCAGTACTTGAAATGCTTCACTTCTGGCTTCAGGGGCACCTGGAAGTCAGTCACTGTGGTTTTGTAAATATATGTGTGGGTTTTGTTCTATTAGCATAATGTTATGTAGTTGTATTTACTTAACACTCATAGTATGCAGAGAGATCATACTCTCACAGTCACCTGATGTATACACACCTTGAAATTACTACCTCCCTCAACCTGCTGTACTCCCCTCCTCTCTCTCCTGTAGGATGTGTGTTCTCTTCATGTAGTCTGATAGAGGTCTCACCCCCATGGAGCATTTCTGTGCGTCCCGGGCAGTGCTGTCTGGGCCTGCCGGGGGCGTGATGGGCTACGCCATCACCTCCTACAGCCAGACAGAGAAGAAGCCCGTCACCGGGTTCGACATTGGGGGGTGGGGCGAGATCTGAAGTGGGGTGTGGGGAGGTCAGCCACAATAGACAGGAAGCAAACAGCAACAATTACACCTAAAGAGTGGCAGGGGGGAAGGGGCCAAATGCGGTCTATATAGCATGGGGACAGGGAAAGGGGTTAAGGGGTTGTTGACATTGAGAGAGAGGTGTGAAGTGAAGGAGTAAACAGGATCATAGGAGGTTACACACATCGTAGCAGGAAGCATGACACAGAATAATGGGGAATGGTATTGATGGATGTCCGACAAAGGCTTCTTTGAAGCCCTTGATTACAAAATTCCAAAGCATTTCGCTAATACTGGGCTGATGGAGGAACTTGTGTTCTTTTACACTCTTCATGCCCCTAACAGATACGCTGTGCCCCCTCTAGGCACCTCTACGGATGTGAGTCGCTACGCGGGGCAGTATGAGCACGTGTTTGAGGCCACCATGGCCGCCGTCACCCTGCAGGCCCCTTAGCTAGACATCAATACAGTAGCGGCAGGCGGTGGCTCTTTTTCAGGTCAGTCGGGACATCTGGGTCACACAGAGTATGGTTCAAACACAGCATAAATATGGACTTTCAACATACATGTATGTATACATAGACTGTACACAGTCTGTTGTTGGAAGTACAATGATTCAAATATATTTTCTTTCCTTTTGTAATTTATGCTCATGGGCCTTCTGTAGCTCAGTTGGTAGAGCATGGCGCTTGCAACGCCAGGGTTGTGGGTTCGATTCCCACGGGGGGCCAGTATGAAAAATGTATGCACTCACTAACTGTAAGTCGCTCTGGATAAGAGCGTTACTAAAATGTAAATGTAATGCTCAGACTGTTCTTCCGTAGCTAAACCATTAACCCACAGTTACTACCTATGACGCTAGTAGATAAACATTGGATGGCAACGTATAACTTCTTCAGGGAATGACTGTCTATGTGGTGGAAGTCACTCTAGTCCAGTCAGTCTACAGGGAGATGTGACATTATAGTCGTGACCCCCCATACCTCCCCTCTCTGATCCCAGGTCAGGGATGTTTGTAGTGAGGCCAGAGTCTGCTGGTGCTCATCAGGACCAGCCTACTACAGAAAGGGTAGAAATACTCCCCATCACTGCTTATCTTTCTCTCTCTGTCACGATCGTTGACTGAAGACACGGACCAAGGTGCAGCGTGCTAAGCGTACATACTTTTATTTAGCGTACTTAACGACAAAACAACAAACAAACGATACGTGAAGTCCTGAGGTTATAAGCGGAGAGCTAGGTCTGGAGCGGAGAGCTGACACAACCCGTCCTGGCTGAATGCCTATTTCCACACAATATGTGTGAGGCATCAGCACAGGACGTACAGGGCTGTGCACTCGTACTGGCGCTACAGCACGTGGCACTGGCGCAGGATATACGGGACCGAGGAGGGGTACTGGAGGCCACGAGCGTTGAGCCGGCACACCCCGTCCTGGCTGCATGCCCACCTTAGCACGACACGTGCATGGTGCTAGCACAGGACGTACAGGACTGTGCCGGAACACTCGCGGCACAGTACGTGGCTCCGCCAACCACCCTTTTAGCCCCCCCAAAAATTTTTTTATTGGGGCTGTCTCTCGGGCTTCCTCCCCGGCCGGTACCCTCTGCGTTGCCGCTGCTCCTCTCTGTAGCGCGCCTCCACAGTCTCCTCTCCTGCCTGGGCATTCACCTTTGCCCTTTCCCCGCGAATATCTCCTCCCAAGACCACCATTTGCCCACCTGCGACATAGCCATCTTCTCCTCCTGGGCACGCTGCTTGGTCCTCTTATGGTGGGATCTTCTGTCACGATCGTTGACTGAAGACACGGACCAAGGCGCAGCGTGATAAGCGTACATACTTTTATTTAACGTACTTAACGACAAAACAACAAACAAACGATACGTGAAGTCCTGAGGTTATAACACAACAAACCTTTACGGATCAAGATCCCACAAAGACTAGTGCAAAACAGGCTGCCTAAGTATTGTCCCCAATCAGAGACAACGAGCTACAGCTGCCTCTGATTGGGAACCACCCTGGCCAACATAGATCAAACGATCTAGAACAAAAACATAGAAAAACTAAACATAGCAAATCCACACCCTGGCTCAACATTTAAGAGTCCCCAGAGCCAGG
Source organism: Coregonus clupeaformis (assembly GCF_020615455.1). NCBI lineage: Eukaryota > Metazoa > Chordata > Actinopteri > Salmoniformes > Salmonidae > Coregonus > Coregonus clupeaformis. The sequence continues at coordinate 23,914,204 of NC_059198.1, read as the reverse complement.
GCGTGACACACTCTCTCTCTCTCTCTCTCTCTCTCTCTCTCTCTCTCTCTCTCTCTCTCTCTCTCTCTCTGTCTCTCTTTCTCTCTCTATCGCTCATCCTCCCCTTCTTTCCACTCCTTTACTCTGTTAGATAACTTAACCCTATCCCTTTCTGCTGCTCTCCTTCCCTCTTCCTCACACACTCTTTCCCACCTTAATCCAGTGTTTTGTTTTCCGTTTATCACACACCCCATCATCCCCAGCTTTTACCCTTTGACTCGATCTACCCCTTTCTCCCGGATACAGATTTCTGTCTTTAATCCGTTCCACTCACTCAGATAAAAATGTATGGACATTTAACATCTATACGGACAACGTTTTTCCCTACCCCCTCTTTAGGTTGATGGGATGGCTGAGGGGGAAGGTTTAAAAAAGTTGGAATAACTCCAAGTTCTAACCGAAATGTGAGATCATGTAACTCTGCTTTACATACGGCTCTAGTGGAGTAGTAACCTACATCTGTGTCTGATCTTCATAGGTGGTCCTCTGACAGTGACGGATGCCAACCTGGCTCTGGGCCGCCTGCTCCCCTCCTTCTTCCCCAGGATCTTTGGTCCGGGAGAGGACAAGCCTCTGTCCAGCGATGACACCATGAAGCACTTCCACCAGCTCACCCGCGAGATCAACCATTTCCTTTCCACAAGTTATGTCAGCTGTTATGACATATTATGACATGGTTATGACCGTGTCATAATGTGTGATGACGCTGGGTGTTAAGTAAAGTGTTACCGGGTGCGGTATGTAGTGTGTAAGGGTAGTGTATGTGAAAATCTCTGCTGTTATTGCCTGGTTGGAATAGAGTCAAGTCTGATTTTTACTAGTAATCAAGTATAGTTTTTACTGGTATCCAAGTATGATTTTGTACTAGTATCCAAGTATGATTTTTACTGGGATCCAAGTATGAATTTGTACTTGTATTCAAGTATGATTTTTACTAGTATTCAGGTGTGATTTGTACTAGTATTCAAGTATGATTATGTTAACATTCAAATTAATTTCCCTTTTTATTACTTTTTTTTACTTTTAACAGAAACTTGATGGTCTTTCTGCTTGTCTGCAGATTCTCAAATATTTTCTCTTTCAATGCACTTTTGTCTCTCCCAATTGAACTCTATCCCTCTCTCTCTCCCTGTCCCTCCCTATCCCTCCCAGGTACAGTGGTGTGTTGTCAGCCTACGACCTGGCCCTGGCTGATGTGGTGGAGGAAGTCCAGGAGCCCTGCTTTCTGCACTACGACCCTCGCTCCTTTTCTGAGCTGGACCGCAGGGTGGACCAGCTAACCCAGCGCTGCACAGAGGCCCTGAGAGACCGCGGCTTCAGCAGGTCAGACACAACACACTCACATGCATAAGCACACATACACATGAGCACACACACACACACATGATCGTGCACTCACACACACACACACACACACAAACACACTCTTATCCATTGTCTGTTATATAATTAAGAAATAAGCTCCAAGGGGGTGTGGTATATGGCCAATATACCATGGCTAAGGGCTGTTCTTATTCACGACGCAACACGGAGTGCCTGGATACAGCCCTTAGCCGTGGTATATTGGCCATAAATCACAAACCCCAGAGGTGCCTTATTGCTATTATAAACTGGTTACCAACGTACTTAGAAGAGCAATGTTTTGTCATACCCGTGGTATACCATGGCTTTCAGCCTATCAGCATTCAGAGCTCGAACCACCCAGTTTATAATTAAGAATGAACCAATGATTTCTTATCTTTTTTTCTATTTCAGCGCCCAGATAACCACTGAAGTTTTCCTCCACCAAACAGACTGTGCGCTCATGGGAATGGCCACAGGTTACCCTGGCAACTCCCAGTCATGTAGGTCTGGGGAATTCTGTATTGCCTTCATTAAGTGGTGAGCACATTAACCTTTCCCCTCACTCCATTATGTTCCTACATAATAAGAACCAATTATCTTAATTCTATAATCAACGGTACAACCCTCACACCCTCATGTTCCCTCTGTACCTCTATCTCCTCCCAGCTACCTGAAGGAGTTTGGCTTCACCATCCCAGACCGGCCCATCATAGTTGATGACATCAGAATCAGGGGCTCTGGGAAATCGGGCCTTAAATCTATGACCAACACCAAGATGGGATATGGGTTTCCCAAAGCCACTATGGTTCAGAACTCAGGGATTTTGAAAGTGTCATTAATCATCACACGCACTGTTTCCTTACTGTACTGTACATCTCAAAGTAATGTCACTTTTTTCGCCTGTGTTTACAGGGCTGTGAACAGACACACAGTCTGTCTTTTATGTGAGTAACAGGTAGTATTACAGTATATTTCATGTATGGCTCCATCCTGGGATCCTCAAAATGGACTCAAAGTCAACTACTGTATATCCTCTGTTTTCCATCACTAAGATAACCATGTGTTACTTTGAGGATGGTTACCTGGACACCAACGTTTACCTGTGGGAAGAGTTGCCATGTGACCACACACACACTGAAAGCAATTTGGTGTTTTTGCAATGCGGTGGCTTGCGAAAGTATTCACCCCCCTTGGCATTTTTCCTATTTTGTTGCCTTACAACCTGGAATTAAAATGGATATTTTGGGGGGTTTGTATCATTTGATTTACACAACATGCCTTCCACTTTGAAGATGCAAAATATATTTTATTGTGAACAACCAAGAAATAAGACAAACTGAACTTGAGCGTGCAAAACTATTCACAGTACTTTGTAGAGCCACCTTTTGCAGCAATTACAGCTGCAAGTCTCTTGGGGTATGTCTCTATAAGCTTAGCACATCTAGCCACTGGGATTTATGCCCATTCTTCAAGGCAAAACTTTTCCAGCTCCTTCAAGTTGGATGGGTTCCGCTGGTGTACAGCAATCTCAATTGGATTGAGGTCTGGGCTTTGACTAGGCCATTCCAAGGCATTTAAATGTTTCCCCTCAAGTGTTGCTTTAGCAGTATGCTTAGGGTCATTGTCCTGCTGGAAGGTGAACCTCTGTCCCAGTCTCAAATCTCTGGAAGACTGAAACAGGTTTCCCTCAAGAATTTCCCTGTATTTAGCGCCATCCATCATTCCTTAAATTCTGACCAGTTTCCCAGTCTCTGCCGATGCAAAAACATCCCCACAGCATGATGCTTCCACCACCATGCTTCACTGTGGGGATGGTGTTCTCGGGGTGATGAGATGTGTTGGGTTTGCGCCAGACATAGCGTTTTCCTTGATGGCCAAAAAGCTCAATTTTAGTCTCATCTGACCAGAGTACCTTCTTCCATATGTTTGGGGAGTCTCCCACATGCCTTTTGGTGAACACCAAAAGTGTTTGCTTAATTTTTTCTTTAAGCAATGGCTATCTTCTGTCCACTCTTCCGTAAAGCCCAGCTCTGTGGAGTGTACGGCTTAAAGTGGTCCTATGGACAGATACTCCAATCTCCGCTGTGGAGCTTTGCAGCTCCTTCAGGGTTATCTTTGGTCTCCTTGTTGCCTCTCTGATTAATGCCCTCCTTGCCTGGTCTGTGAGTTTTGGTGGGCGGCCCTCTCTTAGCAGGTTTGTTGTTGTGCCATATTCTTTCCATTTTTTAATAATGGATTTAATGGTGCTCCGTGGGATGTTCAAAGTTTGGGATATTTTTTTATAACCCAACCCTCATCTGTACTTGTCCACAACTTTGTCCCTGACCTGTTTGGAGAGCTCCTTGGTCTTCATGGTGCTGCTTGTTTGGTGGTGCCCCTTGCTTAGTGGTGTTGCAGACTCTGGGGCCTTTCAGAACAGGTGTATATATACTGAGATCATGTGACAGATCATGTGACACTTAAATTAAGTCCACCTGTGTGCAATCTAACTAATTATGTGACTTCTGAAGGTAATTGGTTGCACCAGATCTTATTTAGGGGCTTCATAGCAAAGGGGGTGAATACATATGCACGCACCACTTTTCCATTATTTATTTTGTAGAATTTTTTGAAACAAGTAATTTTTCATTTCACTTCACCAATTTTGACTATTTTGTGTATGTCCATTACATTAAATCCAAATAAAAATCCATTGAGGTTTTAATGGTCCTCTGTAGCTCAGCTGGTAGAGCACGGCGCTTGTAACGCCAAGGTAGTGGGTTCGTTCCCCGGGACCACCCATACACAAAAAAAAATGTATGCACGCATGACTGTAAGTCGCTTTGGATAAAAGCGTCTGCTAAATGGCATATTATATTATTATTATATTATATTATATTTATTATATTATATTATATTATATTATATTACCACAATATCCCCGATCCAGCCATCATCATAGACAAGAACAGGTGTGGGTTTCTCATGCCATATGACATAAGTGCAAGGCTACTTAAGGGCAAGGCTACCTTGGAGTATTTATAAATAATGACACTGGAGAGGTTGAGGGTAGAGGAAGTTCAGGAGTAAAAACCATCAAAATAGAATTATTGTCAAATTGACTGTGTCATTAAAATGTACAGTGGGGAAAAAAAGTATTTAGTCAGCCACCAATTGTGCAAGTTCTCCCACTTAAAAAGATGAGAGAGGCCTGTAATTTTCATCATAGGTACACGTCAACTATGACAGACAAAATGAGGAAAAAAAATCCAGAAAATCACATTGTAGGATTTTTAATGAATTTATTGGCATATGATGGTGGAAAATAAGTATTTGGTCAATAACAAAAGTTTCTCAATACTTTGTTATATACCCTTTGTTGGCAATGACACAGGTCAAACGTTTTCTGTAAGTCTTCACAAGGTTTTCACACACTGTTGCTGGTATTTTGGCCCATTCCTCCATGCAGATCTCCTCTAGAGTAGTGATGTTTTGGGGCTGTCGCTGGGCAACACAGACTTTCAACTCCCCTCCAAAGATTTTCTATGGGGTTGAGATCTGGAGACTGGCTAGGCCACTCCAGGATCTTGAAATGCTTCTTACGAAGCCACTCCTTCGTTGCCCGGGCGGTGTGTTTGGGATCATTGTCATGCTGAAAGACCCAGCCACGTTTAATCTTCAATGCCCTTGCTGATGGAAGGAGGGTTTCACTCAAAATCTCACGATACATGGCCCCATTAATTCTTTCCTTTACACGGATCAGTCGTCCTGGTCCCTTTGCAGAAAAACAGCCCCAAAGCATGATGTTTCCAACCCCATGCTTCACAGTAGGTATGGTGTTCTTTGGATGCAACTCAGCATTCTTTGTCCTCCAAACATGACGAGTTGAGTTTTTACCAAAAAGTTATATTTTGGTTTCATCTGACCATATGACATTCTCCCAATCCTCTTCTGGATCATCCAAATGCACTTCAGACGGGCCTGGACATGTACTGGCTTAAGCAGGGGGGACACGTCTCGCACTGCAGGATTTGAGTCCCTGGCGGCGTAGTGTGTTACTGATGGTTGGCTTTGTTACTTTGGTCCCAGCTCTCTGCAGGTCATTCACTAGGTCCCCCCGTGTGGTTCTGGGATTTTTGCTCACCGTTCTTGTGATCATTTTGACCCCACGGGGTGAGATCTTGCGTGGAGCCCCAGATCGAGGGAGATTATCAGTGGTCTTGTATGTCTTCCATTTCCTAATAATTGCTCCCACAGTTGATTTCTTCAAACCAAGCTGCTTACCTATTGCAGATTCAGTCTTCCCAGCCTGGTGCAGGTCTACAATTTTGTTTTTGGTGTCCTTTGACAGCTCTTTGGTCTTGGCCATTGTGAAGTTTGGAGTGTGACTGTTTGAGGTTGTGGACAGGTGTATTTTATACTGATAACAAGTTCAAACAGGTGCCATTAATACAGGTAACGAGTGCAGGACAGAGGAGCCTCTGAAAGAAGAAGTTACAGGTCTGTGAGAGCCAGAAATCTTGCTTGTTTGTAGGTGACCAAATACTTATTTTCCACCATAATTTGCAAATAAATTCATTAAAAATCCTACAATGAGATTTTCTGGATTTTTTTTCCTCAATTTGTCTGTCATAGTTGACGTGTACCTATGATGAAAATTACAGGCCTCTCTCATCTTTTTAAGTGGGAGAACTTGCACAATTGGTGGCTGACTAAATACTTTTTTCCCCCACTGTATATAGTATGTATAAGCTGGAAGTAGAGGCCTAAGCTTTGTTGTTCACTAGTTTACTCCAATTAGGGGAGGGATGGTGGGGTTGGAAAGTAATAAAGGAAAATAATTTCAAAAAAAGGATATGTATTTATATGTATGTATGTATGTGTATGTGTGTGTGTGTGTATGTATGTATATATATATATATATATATATACTGTATATATATATATATATATATATATATATATATATATATTTGAGAGAGATAGAAACATATGGGGGATTGGAAGTGATGCAGACAATTACATTGATGGAAGTTACAATCTGCAATATTAAAGCTTATCTCAGTTTACCTATTTGCTTATGGTCTTGCGAACAGTTTTTTAAATTATATGAGAAAAAAACTATTTGATTTTATTTGGAACGGCAAGCCAGACAAAATTAAACGGGCCTATTTATATAATGAATATGAATTAGGAGGACAGAAATTATTAAATATTAAAGCATTAGACCTATCACTAAAAGCTTCAGTCATACAAAAATTATACTTAAAACCGAACTGGTTCTCTAGCAAACTAGTAAGATTGTCTCACCCAATGTTCAAGAAGGGACTTTTTCCCTTCATTCAGATTACAACCCCTCACTTTCAGGTATTTGAAAAGGAAATCATCTCCCAAATATCACTATTTCTAAAACAAGCCATAGAAAGTTGGTTGCAATTTCAATTTAATCCTCCAGAAATGACAGAACAAATATTGCAACAAATATTGTGGTTAAACTCTAATATAGTAATTGATAGAAAACCGTTCTTTTTTGAGAAAATGTTTAAAAAATGTATAATCTTCCTAAATGATATTATCGGTAGGAATGGTGGAGTTATGTCGCACATGCAGCTAACAAAAACATATGGAAATGTTTGCTCTACCCAAAATTACAACCAAATAAATGCAGCATTACCGCAAAAATGGAAGAGGAAAGTGGAAGGAGGAAAAAGTATGGAAGTTGTCTGTCGGCCTTGCATTAGTTACATAATTGGTTAAAGAAAATGGTGATAAATAAAAAAGTTTACCAGTTTCATTTAAGGACCAAAAGATTGACAGCCGTCCCATATAGATTGCAAAATAGTTGGGAAGAGATTTTTGACGTACCGATTCCATGGCATAGTGTTTATGAATTGATACGCAAAACGACGCCGGATTAAATTTGTCAATTTAAATTATTATATCAAATTCTTGCTACCAACAGAATGTTATTTGTATGGGGGATACAATCTTCCCAGCTCTGCAGATTTGGCTGTGAAGAGACAGAATCATTAGATCATTTGTTTTGGTACTGTCCATTTGTAGCTTGTTTCTGGACACAGGTCCAGGAATGGCTGAAGGGTTGCAATATTTGCATGGAGCTGACCCTGCAGATAGCACTACTGGGTGATCTGAAAAGTCATAGTCAATCGATCAATAATATAATAATACTTTTAGCAAGGATGTTTATTTTCAATTCACAAACTGTAGAAACAATGAGAATAGAAAGGTTCAGAACTTTTGTAAAACATCACAGTACAGTTGAAAAATATATGGCAAATAGAAATCCAATATGGATGGTGTTAAGAGATAGATGGGAGGTGTTGAATGGAGCTGAAGGATGGGACTAATAACAACAACGAATAACAACAAGATAACTAGTGTAAGACATGCTGTGTCCATAATAAGTATATAGGTTATATATTGTGAGCTTTTGTGAAAGAGCACAGTTAGAAAGATATGGCATATAGAAGCATACCAGATGGACATCATGAAAATGTTTGGAGGAAGTTCAGGAGTAAAAACAAACAAAATATAATTAGTGACTGTGTCCATAAAATGTATATAGTATGTATAAGCATGAAGTAGAGGCCTAAGCATTGTTGTTCACTAGTTTACTCCAATTAGGGAGGGGATGGTGGGGTTGTAACGTAATAAAGGGAAATATATATATTTTTAAAGGATATGTATGTATGTATGTATGTATATATGTATGTATGTGTATATACAGTGGGGAAAAAAGTATTTAGTCAGCCACCAATTGTGCAAGTTCTCCCACTTAAAAAGATGAGAGAGGCCTGTAATTTTCATCATAGGTACACGTCAACTATGACAGACAAATTTAGAAAAAAAAATCAGGAAAATCACATTGTAGGATTTTTAATGAATTTATTTGCAAATTATGGTGGAAAATAAGTATTTGGTCACCTACAAACAAGCAAGATTTCTGGCTCTCACAGACCTGTAACTTCTTCTTTAAGAGGCTCCTCTGTCCTCCACTCGTTACCTGTATTAATGGCACATGTTTGAACTTGTTATCAGTATAAAAGACACCTGTCCACAACCTCAAACAGTCACACTCCAAACTCCACTATGGTCAAGACCAAAGAGCTGTCAAAGGACACCAGAAACAAAATTGTAGACCTGCACCAGGCTGGGAAGACTGAATCTGCAATAGGTAAGCAGCTTGGTTTGAAGAAATCAACTGTGGGAGCAATTATTAGGAAATGGAAGACATACAAGACCACTGATAATCTCCCTCGATCTGGGGCTCCACGCAAGATCTCACCCCGTGGGGTCAAAATGATCACAAGAACGGTGAGCAAAAAATCCCAGAACCACACGGGGGGACCTAGTGAATGACCTGCAGAGAGCTGGGACCAAAGTAACAAAGCCTACCATCAGTAACACACTACGCCGCCAGGGACTCAAATCCTGCAGTGCCAGACGTGTCCCCCTGCTTAAACCAGTACATGTCCAGGCCCGTCTGAAGTTTGCTAGAGTGCATTTGGATGATCCAGAAGAGGATTGGGAGAATATCATATGGTCAGATGAAACCAAAATATAACTTTTTGGTAAAAACTCAACTCGTTGTGTTTGGAGGACAAAGAATGCTGAGTTGCATCCAAAGAACACCATACCTACTGTGAAGCATGGGGGTGGAAACATCATGCTTTGGGGGCTGTTTTTCTGCAAAGGGACCAGGACGACTGATCCGTGTAAAGGAAAGAATGAATGGGGCCATGTATCGTGAGATTTTGAGTGAAAACCTCCTTTCATCAGCAAGGGCATTGAAGATGAAACGGGGCTGGGTCTGTCAGCATGACAATGATCCCAAACACACCGCCCGGGCAACGAAGGAGTGGCTTCGTAAGAAGCATTTCAAGGTCCTGGAGTGGCCTAGCCAGTCTCCAGATCTCAACCCCATAGAAAATCTTTGGAGGGAGTTGAAAGTCCGTGTTGCCCAGCGACAGCCCCAAAACATCACTGCTCTAGAGGAGATATGCATGGAGGAATGGGCCAAAATACCAGCAACAGTGTGTGAAAACCTTGTGAAGACTTACAGAAAACGTTTGACCTGTGTCATTGCCAACAAAGGGTATATAACAAAGTATTGAGAAACTTTTGTTATTGACCAAATACTTATTTTCCACCATAATTTGCAAATAAATTCATTAAAAATTCTACAATGTGATTTTCTGGATTTTTTTTCCTCATTTTGTCTGTCATAGTTGACGTCTACCTATGATGAAAATTACAGGCCTCTCTCATCTTTTTAAGTGGGAGAACTTGCACAATTGGTGGCTGACTAAATACTTTTTTCCCCCACTGTATATATGTATATATGCGAGAGAAAAAACAAAACAAAAACATATGGGGGATTGGAAGTGATGCAGACAATTACATTGATGGAAGTTACAATCTATCTGCAATATTAAAGCTGATCTACCTCCTAAAAATGTTTAACAAAATTATGACACTGCAGATCTAAATTCAGATTAGTTTTTAAGCCTTAAATAGCCACTGAATTACATCCGTTGGTTTAGATGAAGCTGGCATTCTATAGACCAAAAAGTAATTTCCTCTGTAAGTACTATTTTAGACGGTGTCATTTGATTGTTTCCTCCCAGCACCATCCTGGTGGAGCGCAGCTGTGTGGCCCATCTGACAGAAGGGGGTGATGTGTGCATCGCTGTGGGCACCGACACCCACTGCCTCCTGGGAACTGAACTCAACACCGTACAGCTCTCCATCTTCTCCCATCGCTTCATGAGCATCGCAGGTCAGTTAGTAACCAGGGATGGCCTGGGTGCTCCATAGAACCTCCATCTCCATGTTTGGCCCTGACGGAGGCCTGGTGTCCAACGCACCTCACATCCCTGTTCACCTGGGAGCCATGCAGGAAACTGTCCAGTACCAGGTCTGGATAATCACTGCAAACATGAAAATTCACTGCTTTACAAAATTTATTCAAAGTCTGTTAAACATAATAAGCAAGTATTTGGGGAAGTTGAGACAGCAAGGAACCAAAGTACAGTATATTCTATCTCATATCTCTCTCTGTCCTTTCTGTGTTCTACAGATCAAATCCATAAGGAGCACTGTTAGAAAGTGTCATGTGATTCTGCGTAACCATCCACGTGCAGGAGGCAGTCACCTCCCTGACCTCAGTCATCACTCCGGTGAGTTTCACTCATAATCAGTGGCGTGTATTCATGGATGCCAAGGGAAGCCAGGCTTCCCCCAAAAATGTACCAAGAAAAAAAGAAAAAAACATTAAAACAATGTATATTTTGTCTCTCTGTGTTTTATCATGTTTCTTCAGTTCGCAAGAGGCTGAATGTACTGTATCTCACCGGAGCAAGTGAAACAGCGCCCCTCTGTCTCTCTATGTGTAGGCAATCTATCTGATGCTGTCTGGTCATAAAGAGGATGCAAGGGAAGCCAGCGAACATTTGGCCTCCCTGATAAAAAAAGTATAAAATAATATCCAATCAGCGTTGAGCTAAAATGAGTGAGCTCAACTGTGAATGGTTCTGGAGCACCAAAAAAAGTGTCAGGGAAGCCAGTTTGGATTTGGCTTAACTCCTATCACAGAGAAATACGTCATCGACAGAAACAACTTGAATTGTTGCATCTCGTTGTGTTGTTGTCCTCCGGTGGCTAGCTAGCTAGCCAAAATTGCCCCTTTCCTAAATTAGCCATGGATGGAGATAGGGATTTGGACTTATTTAATTCTCTGTACTTAATTCTCTGTACTGGCCAATGATTATAACGGAGATTGTGATTCAATCATAAAATACATTGTGCCCCTGGACTGAGAGGATGGAAGTTCAATATGTAGCAAGATGTAGAAGGCTAATGTTAACTAGCTAACATTGCCCATGAAAGGAAGTTAGGCTAGTGAGCAAGCATTTTGGCCAGGTAGCCTAGGACAACAAAAAATAAAAGCCTATACTGTATGACAGAGTCATAGACTGTTTCGTCATCATGAAAGAGAGGAGGACGGCATTGATGTTTCTCTACAAGTTGGGTGAGTCAACATGTTTTTTCTACTTGCAGGAACACACACACAAATCAGAACCATGGACAGCCACATATTTAGCGTGCGTTGATTGGACTAAATAGTTTTTGGTATCTTTTAGTTGTCACTGTATTAGACTAAGCATAGGTGATTTGATGATGTTGAAATGTTGTAGTTGAAATGGTGCTGGAATAGTGGAGGCAGCTCCTGTTTTCTTTGCGACTTGCATTAACTCTCCGTGGTTCTAAATCAATAGTTGTTTAGTAGTCCGAAAATGTTGGGAACATTAACTTGCTTTACCATGCTGTAGGTCATGTAACTGTTTGTTACATTCAATATGCTTTGTGGACTTCACCAGACAGAGATTGCTCTCCAGTTTTGTGATGAAACAAAGGTGTGGTTGAATTTATTCTGTCACTGTGTCGGCTTTAGGCCTATCTATCACGGTCGCAAGGCATATTAACTAACAGGTTATAGAGCAATTATCACAACATCACAACAGGAATTCAGAGCACTCCAGGAATCTGTTTGTAAAAACGTTTCCATGGCATTGTACTGATCTTTCTCATTATCTGTCTCTCTCTCTCTCTCGTTCTTTATCAGCTGTAACCGAAGCACTCATGGCTCCAGCTCAATACCAAGACTGCTCTGAGACTTGCAATCTCCATGACAATCTGTCAGACCTGTGAGCTCAAGTGGCAGCCAATCAGCGAGAGAGCACACTAGTGGGGGAGTTGATTGACGGCTATGGGCTGGCTGTGGTGCAGGTCTACATGGGATACATCCAGGTTAGGAGGACATCACTGTGAGATGCTTGATTCAGTTGGGCTGTATTAGCTCATATCACATTACAAATGGAGTGGTCAGCATTCGTGTTGATAGGTACTAATGTGTTTGTCTTTATGTAATCTGACCTGTGTGTGTGCGAGCGCCTGTTTCTGCGTGCATGTGCGTGATTCCAGAGTAATACAGAGCTGGCGGTGAGAGACATGCTTAAAGACAGGTTCCCTGAAGGTGGAGGCAGAGGACTTCATGGACGATGGAACACCAATCAGACTGCGGGTCCAGATGAACGAGAATGAGGTACATGTATGTGGAGATACAATGCTATCCATGTAATAATATATCCGCCAGATCTGTTTACACTGGAGCCAACTCCTTTTTCGTGTTTGGCGTGCCTACGAACACAAGATAAGTGTTGGTTAAAACACAGACAGACCTGGCAACCGGGTCACTACCCATCCATCAGGACTGTAAAGGAATTGCTAATCTCAGTTAACCCAGAACTAAAGTCTTGTGTAATTGGTCAGATGTTTGATTACATTCTGGGTCTATACGTGTTGAGAGAAGGGATGAAGATACGCTAGAACGATGAGCGGAACTGGAACAAGGTGCTCCACCCTCTCTCTTTTCAAGTTAGGGGCCTAATGACCCCTCCCCTTCCGAAATTTGAAAGATGATAACACCTGCGAAATCGTAATCGAACTAGCTACTGCTGCTCGTTTTCCCACGCATGCCATTCCTCCCCAATGTAACCGGTGTGAAATGGCTAGCTGGTTAGTGTTACTCGCAAGTAATGTTTTAATCGATGACGTCACTCGCACTGAGACCTTGAAATAGTTGTTTCCCTTGCTCTGCGGGGGTCATGGCTTTTGTGGAGTGATAGGTAACAATCTTTTGTGGGTGACTGTTGTCGATATGTTCAGAGGATCCCTGGTTAGAGCCCAGGTTGGGGCAAGGAGAGGGACGAAAGCAACACTGTTACACCGACAGATTCTTCGGTACCAGTTATGTTTATGTAGATCTGTCTATGAGAGATTGGAACTGTTTATATGATTCTATTGGTTATTCCTCCTTTCTTTTATTCCCTCTACCTCACCATCTCTCTTCCATCTCTCCCTCCCAGGGCAGTGCAGTGTTTCACTTCACAGTGGGGGAACTGTAACGCCCCTCATGCCATCAACTTCTCTGCCCGCATCTACTGCCTGCCTGCATGGTAGGCCAGGACATCCCCCTCAACCAGGTCAGTAGGGGCTCAATGTTCTCAATTCACAAATTCTCAATTCAGAAAGAGAGTCTAGAATAGGAAACAAATGCTAGGACCTCTGGTGGTAGACATTGGTACTGCAATGTTGAAGTTTGGATGCAAGGATATGATGTGATAAACACTGAGAAAGCATTAAAACCACTCTTCGTCTCAGGGCTGTCTCACTCCAGTCAAAGTCATCATTCCCAGCGGCTCCATCTTCTAGCCTTCCCAGAATGCCGCTGTGGTGGGGGGGAATGTGCTGACGTCACAGAGGGTGGTCGATGTCATCTTCCGCGCCTACAAGGTCTGCGCCGCCTCACAGGTAGGAGAGGGAGCTGTTACTGGACAGTCCTGCCACAGTTACATAACAATTGTCTTGATGTTTATGAGTGTTAGCAGCCCTCACTCTCCTTTTTCTCTCCTCCTCACTCTCCCTCTCTCTCTTTCTCACTCTCTTTCTCTCTGTCAGGGCTGCATGAACAATGTGACTTTCGGCAGTGAGGGGAGCGCTTACTACGACATGGGAGGAAGAGAGAGCAGGGGCGGGGCCAGGCTGGACAGTCACATGACTAACACACTCATCACCGACCCAGAGATTCTGGAGAAGAGGTGGGGGGGAGGAATTATAGTAGAGGCTTCAACCCCTCACATTTCTACATTCAGTTCCATAGTGCTTGTCCTTAACTTAGTTAGCTAGCGATCACCTCTTCTTGTGTCCTGTTGATCTGACTCCTCATGCCCTCTCCTCCTCTTCCTCCCTCTCCTCATGCCCTCTCCTCCTCTTCCTCCCTCTCCTCATGCCTTCTCCTCATCTTCCTCTCTCTCCTCCTCCTCCTCCTCCCTCTCCTCCTCTTCCTCCCTCTCCTCATGCCTTCTCCTCCTCCATCTCCTCCTCCCTCCTCTTCCTCCCTCTCCTGATGCCTTCTCCTCCTCTTCCTCTGTCTCAGGTACCCTATGGTTCTGGAGCACTTCTCCCTGCAGCCCGGCTCGGGGGCTGCAGGGGAGTACCATGGGGGCGATATGGTCATCCGGAAACTTCTATTCAGGAACAAGGGGGTCCTGTCAGTGCTAACAGAGGCGCTCCAGCTGACCCTATGGTCTCCATGGTAATGCAGTGGAAATGTTTTTTTTGGGATTAAGTTCATTTTCATGGCAATTAATTGCAATTCATCTGATCACTCTTCATGACATTCTGGAGTATATGCAAATTGCCATCATCATAACTGAGGCAGCAGACTTTGTGAAAATTAGTATTTGTGTCATTCTCTAAACTTTTGACCACGACTGTACAATATGGGCCTGTTGGTGTGGTGTACTGTAGAATATGGGCCTGTTGGTGTGGTGTACTGTACAGTATGGGCCTGTTGGTGTGGTGTACTGTACAATATGGGCCTGTTGGTGTGGTGTACTGTACAGTATGGGCCTGTTGGTGTGGTGTACTGTACAGTATGGGCCTGTTGGTGTGGTGTACTGTACAGTATGGGCCTGTTGGTGTGGTGTACTGTACAATATGGGCCTGTTGGTGTGGTGTACTGTAGAATATGGGCCTGTTGGTGTGGTGTACTGTACAGTATGGGCCTGTTGGTGTGGTGTACTGTACAATATGGGCCTGTTGGTGTGGTGTACTGTACAGTATGGGCCTGTTGGTGTGGTGTACTGTACATATGGGCCTGTTGGGTGGTGTACTGTAGAATATGGGCCTGTTGGTGTGGTGTACTGTACAATATGGGCCTGTTGGTGTGGTGTACTGTACAATATGGGCCTGTTGGTGTGGTGTACTGTACAGTATGGGCCTGTTGGTGTGGTGTACTGTACAGTATGGGCCTGTGGATGTTCTTGCATTGTACTGTTTAGGCTTGGCATTTTTTGTTCTGGGTGTGTGTTGATTACCCAACTGACCATCTGCGTGTCTTTTGTTGACAGGATATGTTTTGCCTGTATACCCCTGGTGGAAGTGGATATGGTGAGGGAGGACAAGCAGGCAGCTGGGTATGGAAGACCTCTTAAAAATGAGAACTTCTCAGAGAGGGGCAGTGTGTTTGAGTACCGTATGGCACAGGGGTGTAGAGGGAAAAGACCTGGAAAAATAGTTCCACAGGGAACTCCAATCAAATAAAATTGTATTTGTCACATGCGCCGAATACAACCGGTGTAGACCTTACAGTGAAATGCTTACTTACAAGCCCTTAACCAACAATGCAATTATAAGAATACAAAAAAAATACAAAAAAACATTACATTTTTCATTTAACTCCAGTACAGCGAGTATGAATACGATGAGTGAGAGGTGTGTTGAGACACTGCCAAAGATGGATACGACGAAGGCTGGAGAGAGCATTTCAAACTCCAATGTAATCATGTCAGTACTGTACTGTTTTTTTCCTAGACCTTGGTTCAAATCGAATTACATGAACAATGCCTTTATTTCAGCAGTCTGTAGTCAACAATCCAATACCACTAGTCATAAACCACTAGTCGTGTTTTTAAAAGCATGCTAGCTTTGCAAGCTCCTTACAGTACCGTATGAGTTTGCGCAGAGAGCAGACATACATGGAAATCCTGTCACCTGTAGCGGATTTATTAGAGAACAAGTTAGGATACATATCGCTCTCTGAGCAGACCTTTAAGCTTAGTGTTTAACACACTCTGTGTTGCCCATCTCTATTCATCTAGTCTACTCTCTTCTAGACTAGTCTGCTGCCTCTCATCACAACTGATTTTAACCATGATGTAAAAGCAACAATACATGAAACTTAACTCTCACTTCAGTTGTACCTTTTTCAAATCAGTCGAGGTGTAACAGACTAGCCGACTTGTGGATCAGATCTATACAGTCAATAACTGACCTGGGTTTGTTCTTTGTGTGTGTAACCTGTAGACCCCTCCAACCCAACTCTGGACCTTTCGCCAGTTCCACTGCGTTTTTTCATTGTTCCCCTCTAATCAGAGGCTGATTTAGACCTGGGACACTAGGTGTGTGCAATTAATTATCAGGTAGAACAGAAAACCAGCAGACTCCGGACCTCGTAGGGTAAGAGTTGAATACCCCTGCTTAAGACAAATCGCTGCATTATTATACAACTGTAGTTTGGCGAATACATTTATAAAAACTTCCAGTGAAAGCTTGCCGTTTTGTTTATTTATATATAAATAAATAAAATGCTATTTAAAATAGTCATTTATTCCAGGGTTTCCCCACCTCGTCTTGGGGGCCCCCCCTGTGTGCACATTTTGGTTGTTGTCCTAGCACTACACAGCTGATTCAAATCATAAAAGTTTGATGATAAGTTGGTTATTTGAATCAGCTGTGTAGTGCTAGGGCAAAAACCAAAACGTGCACCCAGGGGAGAGCCCCAGGACAGAGTTTGGGAAACTCTGTTTTGAGGTGAGAGCTCAGCCCTGACCACACAGACTCAAGGAAAGTAGTTCTCCTCATCCAAACACACACACACACTTCAAGCCAAAATGACTGACCCATCTATGTTTCCTGTTATTGCACTGCCACCCTGTGTTCAGAGCACTACATGGGGGTTTCTCAACCCTCTGCCCCTTTCCCCCAGACGTTTAACATTTTAGTTTTAACCCTAAACTGGCACATCCGATTGAATTAGTCAAAGGCTTGATGATTAGTTGACTAATTGAATCAGGTGTGCCAGTTTAGGGTTAAAACAAAAATGTGAAATGTCTGGGGGGGAGAACCCTGCACCATGACACCCAAATGTTACACAACATAACCAGAGTCATGAGGGGTCCATATGGGAATGAGTACAATGATTATCCTCACAGGCCTCAGTTACAACACCAACCCCTGCATGATGTCAAGGTTTACAGTATCTGTCATTCTAACTCAACTCAAACTTATAAAATAATAAAGCCCAAACCAGCCTCCAATATGAATTCCAGGGAGTCGCAGGGTGTTCTGGGAGAGATAAGGAGACCCAGCAGGAGGGTTGCCGTGTGGGGCTGAGAGGCAGGAAGGTTGGGGAGTGGGGTTGAGAGACAGGAGGGTTGGGGAGTGGGGCTGATAGGAAGGAGGGTTGGGGAGTGGGGGTTGGGGGGTTGGGGGGGCTGAGAGGCAGGAGGGTTGGGGGTGTGGGGCTGAGAGGCAGGAGGGTTGGGGGGTGGGGTTGAGAGGCAGGAGGGTTGGGGGGGGTGGGGTTGAGAGGCAGGAGGGTTGGGGGGTGGGGTTATGAGGCAGGAGGGTTGGGGGGGGTGGGGTTGAGAGGCAGGATGGTTGAGGTGTGGGGCTGAGAGGTCCTGGTCCCCACAGGGGGGAGGAGAGTTTTCAGTGACTAGGATGATCGGGGAAGGAGGACTAGCAGAGGAGAGGAGGGGGTGCAGGCCCAGGGCAGGCATGCATGGAGAGTAGATTGAAAGATAGTGAGCATTGATGTTCCAGCAGCAGGACGTTGGTAGAGTGATGTAAATCAGATGTTAACGAGTCGCGTGGGACCTTACAGCTGGTGCTGTGGACCACGGATCAAAGACAAGAAAATTTAAGTTTATGGATCACAATTCCTGTGGTAAAAATGTTAGTCACACCCAAAGAGACATTCTAAAACTCAGCCCCTCCCCTAGTCACCACTGAGCGCTCACCCACCCTGTATTGACTGATAGTGGGCTTGGGTTGTGAGACGGGGTGGTAGCTACAGCCCTGACTGACATGGTAAAGATATCTGCCTACGCATCAGGAAAGGCGACTTGGAGACTCTCTACAAGTATTTCTTCAGTAATAGCCAGTATTGTACACTAATACAGCGATAACATCGATAAACATTAAGGGGTGAAACCAAATGACACCAATCTTTAGACTAGAATAACAGCTACCATTCACAGTAAGCCCTATGCAAATAAGCCCTTTAGAGCTGGCTGGGGGGGGTTCAAGCTTTTTGTCAGGTAGGCAGACTAAGATCACATTGTCTTGTGTTGTAACACTGGGACATGTCTATTGGACAAAGAATACAAGGTATTCAACACTGAACTTTAACTCTGAACCAATTACGGACAGCTTATCTCAAGTCTGGGACAAACACTTAATTTTGGTTCAACCATCTGAACAAACACACTTAACCTCCCTGGAGTATGAGGCAGTGATCCACTGGGCTCCAATGAGACAAGATGACCAATACAGCACACACACATAGACAAAAGAGCTCTCTCTTCACTTAAGTGAGGCTCAGAAAACCTAACTTCTCTGTTCTCCTAAGGCTCTCGGCACTGAACTAGCACGTGCAATATTGAAAAGCTTTTCCTACATGAATACTATCAAAGCCAACAGTTGAGTGAAAGAAAACATTTTATTTCATACCCTATGAAGAAATGTACTGGCATCATGTGCAGTTTTACAACATTTTAAAAATACTGTACAAGCTTTTCAAAAGACAACCATAAAAACAAGAGGGAAGAAAATACTTTTCCTCTGGAAAAAAATCCACTAAAAAAACACATTCAATAGCCGAGGTAGGCAACATTTAAAAGAGATTTCTTAAAAGAAAAACTTTATCATATTGACAATACAATAGTGCAAACGCGGGCAGTGCAACATCCCTGTATTAACTGATTTCATAAGAATGAGGTAGATATTAGTGGTTGTATATTTGAGGTAGATGTTAGTGGTTGTATATTTGAGGTAGATATTAGTGGTTGTATATTTGAAGTAGATATCAGTGGTTGTATATTTGAAGTAGATGTTAGTGGTTGTATATTTGAAGTAGATGTTAGTGGTTGAACATTTGAATTTACAATTTGGTCTTCTGTAAACATTTAATAATATGACCGGTCAATCAGAAATTACAAATGTATAGGGTGGACACATTTGTTTCCATGAGTGAAGTTTGTACGAATAGGTCATTCATATCCCTGCATTGCACTTACAATATATTTGGTGCTGGTTTGATTTGAGTCATAGTCAATAATGGGGATACCGTCTGAGAGGGGGTCCGCTCTGCAGGGTATACTGACCAGCAGACTGGTGCGATGACTGATTGGCCGGACCCAGCACATCAAACACACTCTTATTGGGCGGTACTGACTGGAGCATAGTGTCCAGGTCCATAATGAGGGGAGGGTGCCCGCTGGGTAAGAGGGGCCAGTAGGCATGACCTACAAAATGGCTGGATGTGACAGGAGACCCTCCGTAACCATACAGAGGCATCCCCAGTGGCATCAGTGGGCCTCCGTTAAAACGCATGCTGGGCGGGGCCACAGCATTGGGCGGTGTGTACTTGGCATATGAAGTGGGAAGTTCCCAGGGAGGGGTGCAGCCTCGGCGGGCAGCCTTGTGTGGAGGGGGCCTGCAGTCCTCGTACCCGTCTGATCCCGCCTCGCCCTCGGGCACCCTCTTCCCGCCCTGCGACACACCCCTCCAGTCCTCATCGGATGAGGAGGCGGGGCTGACGGAGCTCGCTGAGGCGCTGCGGGCGGAGGAGGAGTAGCGAGAGCATGGAGGAGGGGAGGGGCGAGTGTGGGGCTCCACCCCCCAGCAGTTCCTGTCCCTGTCGGGTTCTCCTGCGTCGCTGGCCGGCCTCAGGCTGTGGAGAAGGGAGTCGATGGCAAAGGATGAGTCCAGCTTGGGCCGGTACAGGTCCTCCTGAGAGGGGGAGAGTTGTCTGGTGGGCATGGGGGGTAGAGCGGTGAAAGGAGGGCCGGGGGGGGGAGTTGTGATGGGTCCTCGGGGTAGAACAATGATTGGTGGTGGGGGGGCCGGGGGCTGCGCATTTGGCTTATGTTGGTGCCCATGCAGGATGTAAGGGGCGAGGTCCTGGGCGAAGATGGTCTCATCTTGGCGTGACACAGCAGTGTTCTGCCTCTTGAGGAGCTCAACGGGCACCCGGCTCACCTCCACGGCCCAGAAGTTCCCCTTCCCTTGGGGCTTCCCAGGATCCTTCAGTACCTACAGGGACCGGGAGTGACAGACAGCGGTGAGATCAAGAGTATAGTACAACCTGAAAACCAGTCAGACAGGATCTCCCCAGTTTCACACAACTCAGAATTAGCTAGAATGATTTGCTCCACCTAATGTTTCATAAAGCACTGCAGTGGCTTTTGGTAGGCTACACAGGTAGTCTAGTGGTTAAGCGCATTGGGCCAGTAACTGAAATGACGCTAGTTCAAACCCCCGAGCCAACTAGATGAAAAATCTGCATATGTGCCCTTGAGCAAGGCACTTAACCCTAATTGCTCCTGTAAGTCGCTCTGGATAAGAGTGCCTTTTTGAGCCCACTGATTGACATAACAAAGAAGACACACCTTAACAAAGCAGTCATAGGAAGAGAGGTTGTGTCGTACCGAGTCCCGCCAGCCCTTGTAGTTCCCTTTGAAAAAAGGGAAAAGTGTACTGATCTCCTTTAGAATCTGGGGAAAGACAATAAGAAAGGAGTCAACTTGCATCAATGGGTGTCTGCATTAAACAGACAAATTAACAGACTATATTAAAGAGATACTGTATATGATTGAAAACATGATTGCAGCCTTTTCATAGGCCTATAATGCAAAACGTAAGATGAACTGTAGGACGGATAGCCTACACAGAGAGCTATCCTTGACTATATTTCTTATCAACTCAACCAACTCCAGCTGATACATCACAGTGTCTGGTTTCACTGTATGCTGCTATCCTTAACAAAACAAAACAAGAAAAGCATGGCAGTCACTGAAGTGTGCCAAGAGGTTACTAGCTTACTCTGTTTAGAGTCAAATGATTGTACTGTTCTGTCTGTTTAATGCAATCGAACGATAAGACAGCATCCCCGATTAGAACTTTTTAAAGAATAAAGTATATCAACTTTATTTGCTGAAACTTAAATAATACATGAAAATAAGAATTATTAACAGCAAAATGTACACAAATAACCATGCGTGATTTGGCCTAAATTGACACAAATAACAGTGCGTAATTTGGCCAAAATGCACAATTTATTCTAAACTCGCATGTCCACACACAAACTCACTTTACCTCAGACAACGTAAGCTTCTTCTCTGGAGAGTTTTGGATGACCATGGCAATCATTGCGAGGTACGAGTAGGGTGGTTTGGGGTAGCGTTGATAGTTTTTTTTCTTTCCACTGTTGGCATTTTTCTTCTGGTCCCAAGATTCCTCCTTGATCGGCCCATCTTTGTTGAGCTTGGGCGACGGCTGGTAGGATGACCCGGGCGGTCCGTGGTGGTTTGGCAGCATCGCTTTATCCATGGGCGCTGTGGCCCAGCTGAACTGGGCAGGGACAGGCTTTTCCAGCCGTGGAGGCTGTTGGACTGGCACCTGGGTCGAGTAGTAAGGCCCGTGTTGGGCTGGAGAGCTCCGCGCTGTGTTAATCAGAGGATGGATCTGGAAGTCAAGTTGATGGTCGTGGTGGCCTCCTAGGCTAGGAGAGCGCAGGTAGGAGAAAGCGGGTGGTGCCAGCAGGCTCTGACCCCTCCAGTGCTTTGTCATGCTGATCATCCAGGGGGCTGCACTGTCGGACAGGAGGGGGAGGGAGGGAGTCGGTTCTTAACCTCTGGCAGACTGTTGGCTCCAGGCCACCTCTATTTGAAGAGCAAACAATTAACAGTTTCATGTAAATCCCGCTGCGTAATCGAGGAGAGAATTGAGCGCTATCTGCGGGCAGAATGAGAGGAGAGGAGAGGAGAGGGGAGGGGAGGGGGGCTCTGTGTGTGCGAGAGAGAAAGACAGTAAATCTATAAATAACCCCTCGGACAAATATCAACAGGGCACTTACCATACAGCGTTCCTTTTGGCAATGGTGCTCCAAAACTTCTACGCATCAGGTGCGCACGGGAGTGAGCTTCTTATATGCCCACAGAGTATCCAAATTGTGTTGTTTTATATCAGTCCACTTGAATGTACCTTTTCAATCAACAATTTATGGCAAGCAATATACATAGGACAGCTAATATACAAACATTGAGGTAGTAACACCCTCGGCCCACTAAACAAGTACACTGAACGAAGACAGAGATAATGTAAATTCAAAATATTAGGCGTACTTCTCATTAATTGTGTTGCTGATTTGTTGTGCCATTGTGACAAATTGTCATCTAGTCGCCCAAAAAGTAAAAGATCACATTAGGCTATAGTAACTGTATGGGAAAAAAAATAGGCAGTCCTGTAGACCATATTTATTACAAAACATTATATTATTGTAGCCTATTATAAATTATATATTTATTATCTAAATATATGGCTCTGCATGTAATTATTAAAATATGGCCGATTGCCTAGTCTGAAAATATATAAAACAGTAGGCAGACTAGCCTAATAGGCACTGACAGTAGTCTGCATGTGTCAGCATAATTAGGATAGATGTTCTTATTCAAAAGCAAATAAAAACTTTTGAGAGTACTCAAAAACTCAGGGACTGTGCAGGAGAGCGCCAGTTGGGGTGTAGGCTATTTGCGCACAGTAGGAAGTCCCTTGAGAATATTCAGTGAGAGTCCAACGTGAAAGAATGGTTTCGGGATTGCGTGTCTCTT
The DNA here is from genome assembly GCF_020615455.1 of Coregonus clupeaformis. NCBI lineage: Eukaryota > Metazoa > Chordata > Actinopteri > Salmoniformes > Salmonidae > Coregonus > Coregonus clupeaformis. The sequence continues at coordinate 23,891,303 of NC_059198.1, read as the reverse complement.
TGGTGAAAGTTAATGTAGTGCTAATGCCCAAACCCTTACTTCTCAGCAAGACCGTGAAAACAAGTTGGAATAGCCAGATTTTAATTGACAGACAGACTGACCCCGTCTCGTTTCAGGGATGGCCTACTATTTAGCGTGCGAGGACACACAATGGACGATTCAACGCCATCCATGGTCGCCAAGTGGTGGGGACATTCGCACCTTGTAAACACGAGCTATCATCTCGTTCCGATTTATGCACAGGTTTAATTTAAATATAGGTAATGCAGAAGCTGTTAAAGGCCACATTATGATGAAGGCTATCTAACCAAGTGAAAGTTTCAATTAATTAACTCGGCCCATTGAGACAATTAAGCAGACCAATATGGGGAGAAAATTGCACTTTCTAATAAATACATGTATAATATATGACAATGTGAAAGGCGTTTTAGCCTATTGTGTGTCTTATGACGCCTAGGCCTGAAGTGTTTTTAAAAAATGTCAACCATCATGTCTTCGATCTTACCGTGTAGAAATCGTCAGTCAAATGTTTCAAATCAGAGTGAAGATGATATGGAAAGGTATAGGAGACCGTGGCGCATTCATGCTGTCCTCACCTGCCTGGCACACGTTCTAATTGCTACAATGTGACCTCTCGTTTCCAACTGGTTGTAATCAACCAATGCTTCCTGCTTCCTATTATGAATTATGTTGTTGTCATGCTTTCCATGCCAAACAGAATTTGAAAGTATTATGAAACTAAAAAGTCCTTGGTTCATTTGGTATTTATAGAAGAACAATGTGATATAGTTAATAAAGAAGAACAAACATTATATTCTCTGCTGTTCAGAAACTCGTTAGGACATTTGAGTAGAGACAATGTTCAGGCCAAAATAGCTACTTTGGTATTGTGCCCTGATGACTGTTAAAATGAGAAAATGAAGGATAATAGATGTCTAAAATATTACTGCTCTCTGCAGTAGGCCTAAAAGGCAATAAACCTGCAGTGTTTTTTCAGTTACACTGCTGTGCAATGGCAAGTATGATATTGGTATTGGTTTGATAATGAAAACGGGGTGCCAATGAATAGACTAGCCTACAGGATTGGATTGGGGTGTACAGATAGAATGTGTCTGGTGGTGTAATCCATCTAAGCTTCTCTGTCATACTCCCGGATACTGAGATGGACTAAAGAGAGTAGGTTTAGTCTTGCTGGCAGAGAGGAGTCGCTGTCTTTGTCCCCCTGAAGCTTTCAAATAAGGGACAAATTCCATGTCTGAATCACCTGCAGACATTTTAAAGATATTCTCAGTCAGGATGCACAATCCTCTGGTTTGGATAAGACAAAGACAAAGCTTTTGGTGTAAGGAACATAAATTGAGGGCATTGCACAGCATGGATGATCCACATGAACAAAAACCATGCAATCCTAATATCCTATTTATGTTATCTTGAATCGGTACACGTCATGAAATAATTGTCATCTTTCTTTTCCCGAGCTTCTTATTACTAACCATATCTAAACAATGGTGCCTCAACAATCACAATAAAATATAATTTCCCCACCGATCACAGAACAATTTAGAAAACACAGGGATTACATAATTCCCAACGCCTCATTCATAGAGTGAAAAACTAAAAGAGAAGCTTTCCATTTCCTTTGTCCAGTCCTCTGCAGAATGTTACTCCAATGTTGACCGGGGAGGTCAGTAGTTCAGCAGATTGTCCTCGCCTGGGAGTTTTCCCAGGATTCTCTATCAGTCCAACCAACCTCGAGCAGTCAGTGGACCCGTCACATAAGAAGAATAGGCTGACTACATTTTGATTAAGGGCTTAGCACATTTTGATTCAGGGCCTACTATATTTTAAATACGTTTTGATTCAGGGCCTACTACATTTGAAATAAGTTTTGATTCAGGTCAAATGTTCTAGACCATGTTAGCTAAATCTCATCAGACGAACATCAGACAACGTTTTGATTCTTATGCAACTATCTGACCAGCGACCACCAAATCACTCCCTTCTCAGTTTTATTATCATGCCCTTGCTATGTTAATTCTCTGATAGATACAATACCCTCACTTTTTACAACTGTAAAAGATAACATACTGTACCTACCCCCACATTACCTGCTCACAGGCTCTGTCTTATGTCAAGAACATATCTTATCTCTGTGATAGGGTAGGAGACTCTTTATATCACTGTATGGTATGTTTCAGGTTCGTTCCATTTGATTTCAATCACTTTCAGGTGATAGAGGAGCTCAAAATGGACCCATTTTCAATACCTCACCCTACCATGAGACATCCATGTCTTCATCACTTAAAAAGATAAACGTTTATTTTTTTAAATATGTTATTTCTAAACTTTAACATCAATTATCTAAAAACGAGTAAACTCTGATTTGTTTCATGTTCATATATGTTGTAGCTTAGAGACCTTATTTTGCATCATCAAAGGTGTTTGTGTTGTGCCCACCATTGGTTGAAAAACAGCATACTCTTGAATACAGGGTAGGTGTCATGTTTTGGCTGATAAATGAACTAAAATGTGAATAAAAAGAAATGTCAACTTTCAAATGGTACCACAAAGATGTTAATTGTATCCATTTTAGAATAAGGCTGTAACGTAACAAAATGAGGAAAAAGTCAAGGGGTCTGAATACTTACCGAATGCACTGCATGTTCGCTAGGTACTTCATTGAGGAGAAGAAACTAAAGTCCCTGGGCGTGGCGTAGCGTTTGGCCGGAGCAAGGAGTTTGAGTAGCCAGGGAAGTCTCATGGTAGGGTTGGGTATGCAAAACGGGTCTATTTTGAGCACCCTTTTTCCCCTGAATGTTTTGGGATTGTGGTCCACCGCTACCATGAGCAAACATGTTTGGAAGGTTCAAATCTAACGGGGTGCAGTCAGAAAGTGATTGAATTCATACGACCCGTCAATGATTTATTCGTTTGGTAGGCAATATTTTAGCAGTGTATGCCATGGGGGACATTTTCTGCTCGTGATTACGAGTCCATATTTTTTTTGTAAGCACAGACAGACATTTAGATGTACATTCTATGTCAGAAAATGTGAGGCTAAGTTTATGTAGGATTTTGTTGTCAAATAGTTTGGTAAGAGTCATTATACATTACAGTTATGTCCCATAGTAAACGTTGCACTAGGCTTACAGCATTTACATTTATAGAGTTTGCTCTGAGCAATGTTTCCCTCTAGTGGGCACATTTCGATGACAGCGCCGCGGTTGTTATGGAAAAGCGTTTCCCCCGAGAGCTGGTGTTGGGACAGAAAGCAGCTGATCGGTTTCAGTCGGGCTGAGAACACAGATACGAGCTCGTGCTGCTGTCAGACTGAATTAACTCCACAGGTAAGGAACGAGACAGCAACATGCCTTGTTTTTCATCTCCAATATATTTGAAAGTCGACATTTGAGTTACGCAAAGCAAACTTTTACCGGGGCTGAATGAGGACAGGTAAGTGAGCTGTGTTAATTAACGTTAGCAGGCTAGCGTGGATGCTAGCTAACTGGGTTGTTAATTAATTGGCATGACACGCATTACAAAATGTTAATGACAAACAGATTGCTGTCACGGATGGAGCAGCCATTTTTTATGTTAGAAGGTTATGATAAGCGACATTAGAAAAGTGTGATGATAAACAACTACAATTTATTCAGCAACTAGCTACAGAGTTATGTGACCGGAATATAATATAGTCTATTTTTGACTGAATTAGTACGCTAGCTAGCCTGGGTTACCTGGCTGTAGACTGCTAATATCTACACAGTGAAGCTGAATGTACTTAACGTTACTATTCAAGGCTTGTACATGTATTGGTCAGTCATCAGACATAGCTACATGTCCTGTTCTTTTTGATGGACAACGTCTTAGATGATTTTAGACAGCCTACTGAAAAATACAAGGAAACTCTTTCATGAATTGAACACTTTAACAACTATGTTGATAGCTCATCATTCAGTGCCTGCTCAGTGTTATGAATCAATATGGTGCAGAACTGTTGTTATTTTGTGTGTCCAGGGGCCTGTTGCACAAAACTAGGATAAGGGATTAAGCCAGGATATCTTGGTGATCCTGGCTCAATTGATCCGTAATCCGGTTGCACTAAAGATGGATAGGGGGCAGGAGGATATGTTATGGTATAAATTACCATGGAGATTTATTCTGTGGAGCTAGCCTGCTCCAGACCAGGCTAAATTCCAGGATCTATTTAATCTCATCCCTAATGTCAGTCAGCAGTCACCACAAATGGAAACCAATAGTTATTTCACTGCTCACTATACATTGTTATCACATATAACTAGACCCACTGTCATTATTTAAACGTTTGTGATCATTAATTTCAATGATTTTGGATAAAAAATGATTTTTAGATGATGTTGCTATCATTAGATAATTTACAGTTTCCCATAGACTATAAGGCTATATATAAAATGATAGAATATTAGGGCCACAGAGGGGAAAAAAACACAAGTCATAATATTGTAACCAGTTGTTTTAAAGGAGGACAGTTGTTAAAATGACAGATGTGGGGCATTTCGTGAAATTGTACTTCAGTATGGTTTCATAAACAAAGACATGCTGATGTGCCAGAATATTAAGTATCACATTGTCATAAGTATCAAAACTGTAAAAACAATATGTAGCTGTTCTGCAGAAAGAACCAGCCTCATAAATTTATGACTTTATCCTTTTCTTCAGTGTGGCCCTAGTACTCTGTCATATAAACAAATACACATTCCATATGAATATAAAAACACAATGTGTAACATTATGTTCCTTTATTGAATAAGGACAAAACAAAGCAGGTAAACCATCAGCTCCTTTCGAAACTGAAGTCACAGTGACTCTACAAGATGGAAAGCACAGAATCCAAGCATATTATACAAAATGATACATACACATTCAAAGGTCTGTATATAACACACCCTGCATGTCTGCACACTAAAATAAATGCAGGACAAATCCATACACATCAACTGAACAGACAAATGAATGGATGCAGTAGCCTCCCTGCAGCCTTGTATTACACACAGTATACCGCACAAACATCATAAGAGGCCAAATTCGTAAAAAAACTAACCCAAAAAACCCAAATTCCTCTGCCACCGCAGGACATATTTAACCAAAATTGAAAGCACACATACTAACTAAAATAATTCAACACATATTGGTCCCTCAGCAGCCGACCACTGTCGTCATCAGGGAAGATTGCCGGATTGTCCCAGTCCATGGCTGGTGGCACTCTGGGGGCCCTCTCCTTCCTCAGGCAGGCCACATTGTGGAGGACAGCACAAGCCACAGTAATATCACATGCCCTAACAGGGCTGACCCTTAATTTGTGAAGGCAGTGAAAGCGTGCCTTCAGGAGGCCAAAGGTCATTTCAACTCTGGCCCTGGTCCTGGCATGGGCATGGTTGTAGGCCTGCTGTGCTTCCTGGGGGTCTGTGAAAGGTGTCAGGAGAAAAGGCTGGCAGCCATACCCCCTGTCTCCCAGCAACACACCAGAGAATTCACCTGTCAACACAAAATCTCATCATTACTACCTCATAAACACAGTGATATTCTTGACACAGCCATGATGGTTATAAATAGGGGTTGTGTGGCTTACCTTGTGATAGGCACTGATAGATTTCAGAGGCCCGAAAGATTCTGGAGTCATGGACTGAGCCAGGCCATTTTGCCACAACATTGCTGATCACACAGTCAGCATTGCAGACCATCTGAAATCATAAGATGAGGAATATTACACCAATCAATGCACATCACTGGCAATGCAGAGTGTTCGTCAATGGACAATATCAAAAAGTTATGTTCACCTGAACATTAATGCTGTGAAAGGATTTCCTATTCACAAAATCGGCCTCATGGGCACCTGAGGGGGCTTTTATCCTTATGTGTGTGCAGTCCACTGCACCAATGACATTGGGGAAACCTGTCACACAAAGTAATGAGTATCCTACTATGTGTTAACAGTTGTCCTGTAATTTGTAGATCCTCTTACCTGCAATCCTATAGAACTCCTCTTTGATGTCACAGAGTCTTCTGTGGCCAGGGAAGGAGATGAAGACATCTGCTAATGCTTTGATAGCCAGACACACACTCCTTATTGTGCGGCAAATTGTGGCCTTGTTCAGCTGATCTGCATCCCCCACTGAGTACAGGAAGGCTCCACTAGCAAAAAAGCGCAAGGCCACACAAACCATTTGCTCCACACTCAGTGCATGGCTCCGTGCAGTGCGGTGCTTAATCCTGGGACCCAGTAGTCTGCATAGATACCTGATGCCATCTGCAGAAAACCTGTATCTTTCATATAGATGGTCATCAGGGAAGGCCAGTGGGTCCAACCGGTCCCTGAAGACCCTTTCTCGCCTGAAGGCTCTCCTCAGCACAAGTGCTTCTTCATCCACCACATCTCGCACGAATGGGCATGCCATTGTCAGAGCAGAAAGGAACACACAATTTTGGGCCTTCATATAGGCTAGTGGCCACACCTGGTGCTGGGGGGTGGGCAAAAGAGGGCGATGCCTTATAACGATGACTTGGTTGTACTGATTGCTGGGAAAATAAAAAAACCTTAGAAAGATGCCACCGTCCTGTGTGCTCACAATAAGAGCTCATATGTCATGGCTCACTTGACTTTACGAGAATATACCTAATTTTTATTTTGAGCTGTGTCATCTTCTTGGAGCTGGGGGAGGAAAGAAAAATAATGATTAATACATTTGTGTTACAGTTAGCATACAGTGTACATTGAAGGCATATCTCACCTCCCTCTCAAGTTTTTTTATTTCAAGGTCCAGTTTCCTAATTGTCCTCTTTTTTATTTCGGACTCCAGTGCAAGATTTTCCATCTTTTTTTTGTATCCCATGTAGAGATGGAAGGACATACCTTGAATGAAGCGGGTGGCATCTTGGGAGGAACCTATGCTCGTCTCTTTCCCCCAGGGATCCCCTCTAAGACGGGCCTGCCTTTATTTAGCTCCAAGGCCATGTCCTCTGCTGGGGTAAGGTCAGCCTTTGGTGACCCACCACCCGTGCCTTGTCTGTGGGTATTCTTTTTCACTGCTAAAACAGTACAGACAATGTGTGAGCAGGCACCTTCTGGGTACAATATATGCTTGTGCTTTGTTAAATATTAGTCAGGGACCATACCATTCTGCAGAATGTTCTTGTATTTGATTTTGACCTGCTGCCATGTCCGTTTTGGCCCGTTCATGTTTAATCTACACACACACACACACACACACATTTAATGGAGTCACACTGCAAAAATTACTTGGTATTTTTGTCTTGTTTTCAGTAAAAATATCAAAAAATTTATCATAGCTTTATACAGTGTGATGGAGTTACTTTACACAATTTCACTCATATCTGCAGTGCATTTCAATTAAAAAATTTAACCGTTTCATAATTACAGTACAACTGCATTTTTGGAGATGTGAATTAAATATTTGAATTGTAATTGTGATGTTTCAGCGGAGCGGTGAGTGTGTAATTGTGCACTACTTACGCATTCAGGCGGTCTGCAATACTTTGCCACGCTTTTTCTCTTTGCTTTATCACTGTGGCGGTGTTGCCTTTCTTCTTAATTATATCTTTTACCTCCTCGTATGCCTCCATGAGGATTTGTGCTTCCGACGGGGGAAAAGTACGCGGCTCTAGTTGCCATGGTAAATCAGTTAATCTGTGATCTGTGGCGGGGTCTATTTGAGTGAGCCGTGAGCGCGCACCTATCCAGGATTGGTTTCACCTGGCTTAATGAATCCGTGTCTGCTCATCCTGGCTTGGTCTTTGTGCAACCAATTAAGCCTGGACGCACATGTTTTGGCTTCATTGAGCTCAGCTGAGTCATTTATCCCGGATGTCTTAATTCTACTTTTGTGCAACAGGCCCCAGGACCAACAGGATAGCAGCCCTAGAGTTTATGTTATAAGAATGACACTGCCTTATGAATGACCCTTCACTAAGGGCCGTGTTGCATTTTATTTGTTTACTTGCATTTTATTTGTTTTCATTAAGAATCAGTCAATGAAAGAGAGGAAGCAAGCAGGTCCCATTTCTTATTGTACTTAGAGATATCTATAAGTTACAACTAGGGCTGGCACAATTAATCGTGTAATAGACAATTATGGACAATAACCGTGGATTAAAAAAATAATCGTTTTAATACACGTTCATTTTAGGAGAAGGGGGATTCAACTTTATATTCAACTAGATATAATTTACCCAATAGCAGTTTTTCATTTTTACATGAAGTGGGTAAAGTTGGTAGTCATTTTACGAGCAGAACGGCACCATTGGGAGAAGCTTCATTTCAAAAAGTTCCAAGCAGTCAAAATCATTAGTTTTTTAGACCGGGGTGTCACCAAAGCGGTGTTGTATTAATTAGGTTTGTGTAGGTATTTGTCAGATGCATTACAAGAAAGAAAAAAAAATGAGTCGTCAGGCAATGTTGGTTCTTCGTGTCCTATAAGGCTGCTTTAATCAGATCTCAAACCCATTTTGAGATTCACGTTGTCTCACCAAATACTTAGGCCTATTGGTTATTAAGTAATCCCTTTGTTTGGCCTATAACAGTCCTTTTGCATACCTTACTCTGTAGGCCTTACACTGTAACTCATTTATGCACAAATGGTTTTTATGATTTGTAGGCAAATTAAGTCATTTGCTTTTACCACACCAAACAAATATGAATGTGTGAGTATTCATAGTGAGGGCCAGTCACTGAGTGATTTGTTCCACAGAACCACCCTGTCTAGGCTGAGTCAATGACTCATTGACGGTGGCTGTCCTGTACTGACCAAACTCAAAGTACACTGATGATACATGAAGAACACAGGTGACCAAACTAGGCCGCCCAGAAGCCTATAACCTGAGAAATTAAGCTAATTGATTGCATAAGAATCATATAATATTCAATAAATATCGTACCTAACATCTGATTTGGACCAAACTTTTTTCTAACAATGAGTTAGACATGAGGAATCCAAAGAAATTGTCAAAAGCCACCCACGGACCCCCCTACACCCCACGGCAATCCCACCCCAACAACGAGTAGTATCAGTTATCTGTGTCTGACCAGTAGTATGGAGCTGCGGCTCAGAGTATTGTTTCTCCATCCTATGTAATGTATTCTCAGGGATTCATATTTTTGATTTTTTTTCCCTGTTCAGAGAAATTAGTCATTGAAGTTGTTAGGTTTATGTCCCATCCTACATCCTGATATTACCAGGTTCTGACTAGAGAATGACCGATTTTGATTTTTTAGGGCCGATACCGATTTTTGGGGTCAAGGAGGAGATCGACGATATTTAATATCATTACATTTGAACATTTTGATGACATAATTTCCCAGAGACAGCCATGTATGCATTAATGCATCCATTTTTAAGTAAAACAATACATTTATGACTTTGTTTTTACCAATCTAACTACATAACAACATAATGGTCATAATTTGTGCCACAAATGCTAAAAAGTTATCATTTGAAACAGTGGCCAGGTAAACAAAACCAAAGCATGATTTGCTGTCATACCTTGTCCATAAACTGCTTACAGGGTAAGGAAACCAATGTAATTTCGTCATTTAGGTGAACTATCCCTTTAACATTGAGGGGGGGGGTCTTTAAAATATTTTGACAATTTCTTTGGATTCCTCGTGTCTTAATCATTGTTAGAAAAAAGTTGGGTCCAAATCGGATGTTAGGTACTATATTATGTTTCTAACTACAGAAATGATTGCAGAACAATCTGAGATGGTGAGTGTCATGGCTTACTGAAATGACATGGAACGACCCACCTGGTAGAGTGTACAGTCCTGCCAGTGACGCCTCGATCACACCGACAGCGTCATTGCATTTTGGTACACCAGAAGTACATTCATTTCCAATGGAACGCTGCATTTGCCTTGCAGCATTGCATTGCAGAGGCAGTTGCAGTGTGTTCTGTGTGGTGCATACGTTGGATTTATCAAACGTGTATATTCATCAAACTGTATGTGTAGACGGCTTGATAGGAATGGTAGCAGAAGGTGATTGTTGAACTTATGTTACACACATATCCAAATGATGCTGCGTACCATTTTTTGCGCAATGACACTGTAGGTGTGATCGAGGCGTGATGCCCAACCTGATACATAACATTCCTATCCAGATTTTAATATACTGAACAAAAATATAAACGCAACATGCAACAATTTCAAAGATTTTACTGAGTTACACGTCATAGAAGGAAATCAGTCAATTGAAATAAATTAATTTAGCTCTAATCTATGAATTTCGCATGACTGGGCAGGGGCGCAGCCATGGGTGGGCCTGGGAGGGCATAGGCCCACCCACTTGAAAAATGGGACCAACACTTTACATGTTGCGTTTATATTTTTGTTCTGTATGGTTAGGGTGATGTGTGAAAAGTTCAGTAGGCCTACCCAGTGGTATGCGTATTAAAAAGGTATGATAAACTGTAATCTGATTGCTGCCAGAGTACAGTTTGTGTTACTATCTATTGAAATATGCCTCGTTGCCCACATTAACTGAGATAGAGGAGAGAGCGTCCCTCCCAGTCAGTAAATTATCCCTGATTTCATTTACATTTTACATTTTAGTCATTTAGCAGACGCTCTTATCCAGAGCGACATACAGTTAGTGAGTGCATACATCTTTCCTCCTCTGCTATCGACTGTGTTAATAGCCACTCAGCCCTCACACACACTCACCTTTCAAACCAAGGTGTTTCTTCCACTAACTTTAGCATCCCGCCAACTTTATGCCGACTTGTCTTTATAGATGAAAGGTATTGCCGGTGACAAAGCCTCTACTTTTATTTCCGCCAGCCGACCTAGTCGAGATTGCGGTAAAGTTCTGCCTACGGCTTAGTATTAACTGTAGCCGTAATGCATAGGTGACATAGATGCACACGGCGAAATAGGGCTTAACGTGACCATGCCCCTGAGCAGGGTACATCCGCAGGGTACTCTCGTTACTCCCATGTTAAATGGCCGACTTTACTCATTTTTTATTTTACCTTTTATTTAACTAGGCAAGTCAGTTAAGAACAAATTCTTATTTACAATGACGGCCTACACCGGCCAAACCCGGACGACGCTGGGCCATAACCCGACAACGGCTGTATTCTTTTTTTTTATCAATCAATAAACATTTTGGATATGCTCGGTTGGTCATTTTTAACATACTTCCATGTCGTCTTAGTCAACAAACCACATCATACCTAAAAACACTTTCATTCTAAATTTAAAAATGTTAGCATTAACAGATAGAATGTTGCATGGAATGTACATTACGATTGTCAGCCAAAGAGACGATTCCAACAGACTTTCTTAACTAGCTAGCTAACCCTGCTTTTAAGAAGCCGAAAGGCTGTTGAGTACCGTTTAGTTTGAAAAATAGTTGGAGAAAAATACCACCAAATTAAGTTTAATCAACTTAGACAAATCTCATGGTTTCAGGCTATTACGCCGCGATGATGATGGAAAGCTGTGGGCTCCGGTTACTCAATACATTATGTGTGGTATTCGAAGCAGTTCATCACCGGTAAGTCGCTAACACTTGTTTGTCTCTAACTAGCTATGTGTATTGCATAAAGCTTGCTAGTTAGCTTGTAGTAAGGACTAGTGAGCTGTATCCATCCAAATAACAGCTATAATATTCCTGGAGATTCCACCAAGTAGGTGTAGTTATCGCCATAGTAGGCTACTTTGGGCCATTTGGTAGGATTGTCTCCCCAGTTGAAAGGACGTATAGGCAAGCCAACAAGAATCACATGGGAGTAACAGGAGTACCCTACGGCTGTACCCTACTTGGGGGCGTGGTCACGTTAAGCCACGCACTATGCTCTTAAGCTCGTGATGGTTACTAGGCAGCACCCGTTACTACCATTTCATTGTAGTTCTAAACTTTGCAAGGCATGTCACTTCACCCATGTCTTCGCATAGCCCACCACATGCATTGTTTTCTTAACCACAACTGGATGAAACCATAAATAATGACTGTGTTAATAAGTATCACTGAATGACTAAAATATTGGAATAAACTAGGCTAATGCCATTGAAAGCATCAAATCGTTGCTTACTGAAACTCCCAAAGTCATCCAATTGTTATAATACATTTGAAGCAATAGCCTCAATGTAAGACCCTACTCCTGCTCCCTAACAAAGCAGAGTCAGGGTAGGAAAGAGATTAAACATGGATTTAAAAAAGCATGGGCTTGCCTTGGGCTTGGTTTCAAAATATAACTTTTTTTATATGACAGTGGTTTCACATGTTCCTGTGACGCATGTTGTGTGGGAAATATTATTTGTATTTTAGTCTGTTATATTCCATTATATTCTTAGCCTACAATAAAATGTGTGTGTTGACTGTGATCAGGGTAAGTGTGTCTTGTCTGTTTAATGAACAAAATAACTATTGATTTCATGTGCATGGCGCAGCTCAGTGCCTTTGGAAAGTATTCAGACCCCTTGACTTTTTCCACATTTGTTACGTTACAGCCTTATTCTAAAATGTATTACATACATTTTTTTCCTTGTCAATCTACACACAATACCCCATAATGACAAAGCGAAAACAGGTTTTTAGAACGTTTTTTGCAAATGTATTACAAATAAGATACTACATTTACATAAGTATTCAGACCCTTTGCTATGAGACTTGAAATTCAGCTCCGGTGCATCCTGTTTCAATTGATCATCTTTGAGATGTTTCTTCAACTTGATTGGGGTCACCTGTGGTAAATTCAATTGATTGGACATGATTTGGAAAGGCACACACCTGTCTATATAAGGTCCCACAGTTGACTGTGCATGTCAGAGCAAAAACCAAGCCATGAGGTCGAAGGAATTGTCCGTAGAGCTCCGAGACAGGATTGTGTCGAGGAAGCCACTCCCAAGTAAAAGGCACATGACAGCCCGCTTGGAGTTTGCCAAAAGGATATAGAGGACTCTGACCATGAGAAACAAGATTCTCTGGTCTGATGATACCAAGATTGAACTCATTCGCCTGAATGGCAAGCGTCACATCTGGAGCAAACCTGGCACCATCCCTACGGTGAAGCGCATGGTGGTGGCAGCATCATGCTGTGGGGATGTTTTTCAGCGGCAGGGACTGGGAGACTAATCAGGATTGAGGGAAAGCTGAACGGAGCAAAGTACAGAGAGATCCTTGATGAAAACCTGCTCCAGATCGCTCAGTACCTCAGACTGGGGCGAAGGTTCACCTTCCAACAGGACAACAACCCTAAGCACACAGCCAAGACAACGCATGAGTGGCTTTGGGACAAGTCTCTGAATGTCTTTGAGTGGCCCAGCCAGAGCTCGGACTTGAACCTGATCGAACATCTCTGGAGAGACCTGAAAATGGCTGTGCACCAACGCTCCCCATCCAACCTGACAGAGCATGAGAGGATCTGCAGAGAAGAATGGGAGAAACTCCCTAAATACAGGTGTGCCAAGCTTGTAGTGTCATACCCAAGAAGACTCAAGGCTGTAATCGCTGCCACAGGTGCTTCAACAAAGTACTGAGTAAAGGGTCTGAATACTTATGTAAATGTGATATTTAATTTAGGAATTTTTATACATTTGCTAAAAAAAATTAACCTCCTTTTTGCTTTGTCATTATAGGGTATTGTGTGTAGATTGATGAGGGGGAAAAAAACAATTTAATCAATTTTAGAATAAGGCTGTAACATAACAAAATGTGGAAAAATTCAAGGGGTCTGAATACTTTCCGAATGCACTGTATATGTGACCAACCACCTCGATTCAGTCTTATATAGCAACATTTGAAATGGTGTTATTTTACATTAGATAAAAGTAGAGACTCAGAGCTAGATGGTATATCATACACTACAGTTGAGGAACAATGGGAAAGTAATTATACTTTGAAAGTTGATAAACTTGTAACCCAACCTTTGAGAAAATGGCCCTTGAAGGTTTTGGTACACCTACTAGAGAGCTCTACACCCATTCAGCATCGTTCACACCCTAGTAAGCCTTAGCCCCACCCATCTCTTTAAGGATTCACATGTGAGGCCATGTGATAAACACATGCTATATCAAATAAAATGTTTATTTGTCACATGCACAGGATACAGAAGGTGTAAACGGTACAGTGAAGTGGTTACTTGCATAGTAGCAATATCAAAATTAGAAAGTGTCCAGATAAAAATATTTTATCATTATTAGATTACGCTTACTCGACACACTTGTCTAAATTGATGGGTCATGTGAAGGAAATGCTATAACCACCCCCTTGCCACATCTATGTAAGTGGATGGGTCACTATTGTCTAGACATGTACACATGTTCATGAAATACAATGGATGGCCGTAATCACCCCCAGACACACCTGGCTAATTTGATGGGTCATGTAATAATCCGGCCGAAGTGGAGTCTTTTGTTTAGACATGTAGCTAGCTAAACAATGAACCGGCATAATCCCAACTCATACTACTACCAATACAAACATTGTGATAGCTGTGGTATGAATCTGCAGGTAGCTAACAAATTAGGTTCAATGTTAGCTAGCTAACATTAGGCTATAACTAGCAATGCAAATGGATTTCTGATTTGAATAATATTACTACACAGACGTTTGCTAGCTAACTAACAATACGCTTTAAAAACAACTTTCTGACAAAATTAGAAACTTCTATCTGCAACCAGGTGCTGGGTAGAGAAGGAGTGTGAAGGCGTCAGCATGCTTCAGTTCGGCTGGCGCCTAGCTGAACTCGGCTAGCCGAACTGAAAGTGTCCTCACATACTCCCTTAAAAGACCTTTGCTTGAAAAACAAGAAAAAAGCTGCAATAGTACTGTTTGTCCATTTTGAGACGCCGTATCAAGTATACACTTCCTCAAAATAGTCAGAATTAATCTAAGATAATTCAAGAAATCTGTCATTAATTTTAACATTTTTGCTAAAGAGATCTTAGTCGCGCAATTTGACATCTAACAAAGATGTTTGATGCAGTATTTTTCAATGAAAAAATGTGCATAAAAACGAGTCGTCTCGTTGAATGACAACAAAGATTTTATTGAAGAATCCCTGCTGTTGACCAATCATCAACGAAGGGGTGTAGACTTCAGCTCCGAACTTCGGCTTGCCTCCAGAATTTGTTTTGTGTGCCTGAACAGCTGAAAAAACCCTCACCAAAGTCCAAAACGAACAAAAACTTCACAAAATGTCGTCATAATATATGTACAAACTCTACCAAACTGTTTCGTCTGGGAAGCATGTGGACGCCTTTACAGGGTAGAGAGGAGTGTGCTCTCTGTAAGTTCTCTGAGTTGAGGAGGCACAATGGCTGTTATTGTGCTGAACCTCGCTGTGGGCCACTGGGCCAGTCTGTGCTGGGCTAAAGTACACATACTGATCTGCTTCTGTTCCAGACTTGCTCGCTGTTGGACTGACTGGCTGTGACTTGGTGTGCTTTATGTTTGGCATTTGAACTGCAACAGACAGGAAAGGATGTCCTTCCGTCCTAAAAGCTCACTCTGTGACCCGCTCTATAAAAAACGTCTTCCATCCGCCTCAACCTAAGTGTGTGTACACAAAGGGTCAAAGTTCATCCATAGGCACCTACATTATTCCTGACCCCTGGCAGAGGCCTGAGTTCATATCTATGTTTGGTTATGTAATTCAGCTATCACTTTCAAAATGACTTTTGAGACCCCAGGCACAGTATATTCACAGAAATATGAGCATGAGCTCTTGTTGAGCTCTAGGCCTATTCTACTGGCTATTCAGGGTGAAAGGAGACCCTTTGTGTAGGTCTCATTTGCCATTGTTCAAGTGTGATTATATAGGCTAGGTTTCATGGTCACTAATGGTCTTGAGGTATAGTGGTGGTGTTTATCTCCATGGTGATTGACAGCATTACTGGGAGAACTGTCAGCCAAAGACAATGAGATTAGGCAGGAAGGGGAAGTTTGAGGTTTTGTGATTTAGGGCATCTTTACATACAAAGATGTAGCCTACTGCTACTACATCACATATCACTTCTGTCACACAGACAAGGCTGAACACACTGCAACTGAACAGGCTCACGACTTTCAGCAGTACAGCGATGCACAAAGATGAGTGATGACACGCATAGACATGCATGGAAAGCTATTCAGTTCCAGAGTCCCATGGAGTTGTGTGTTCCTAGTGAGGACGGCCAATGATCTGTGATTCAGAGGACAAACACACACAGAGCAGTAGTTCTCCTCATGTCTGTCTGTGTCTTCATCACTTTTGTTACATGCTGATGAGAGAAGTACATGAAAATATAGGCCTAGCTATTGGCTACAACTGGAGGTGTTGAATAAGACTATTTTCTTACATGCTGATTTGTGCTCTTGTTTTTTTTAAAGCGTTATGATTTGTTTGAAGTGTTTTAGAAGTTCGTTCTTCTGTGCTGATCCTAAAGTAAAGTACCTAAAGGGATTGTGGGGGTCTGGGGGACACTGCCTTTCTCAATTTCTTCCCCAAATCTCCTTAAAGCTGGAATCCTTAATGGTGAAATTGCCACGTCAGTTTGCGATATTACAACAACAAAGAAGTTACTGAAAACAATAAACACTGTTCTTTCATTGCACGCTCAATAGAAGGGCACCATGTAAAAAATTAATTAATAAAAAAACATGCTGCACGATACTCCTCAGCTCTGCAACAATAACGGTGGTGGGGCGGCCCCTACTGCGAACTCCATCTTTAAAGATGCAGTCCGGGATCTTAAGCACAACAAATTCGTAACATATCATACAAAAGGGATGACGTAGTACACAATTGGATGATGTGGTACACCAAAAAACGGGGACCCGTTTTGGCTCGTGAGCACCACTTTTAACACTAGTGGCTAAAATTATACAAAAGTTCTGGAGCATCACTTTAAGAGTCTGTAAATAATGATTATTCTCTTTCTGTGTTCACTGTAGTGGAATAACAAGCCTAGAAGAGTTAGGCTACTTATTGTGCACTGATTACAAGCTGTTCTGTGGAGTGTGGACACACTAGACAGCGACAGCCTATGTGTCATCAGCAGCTGGTGTCTGTCTGTTTATGGCTGCTTGGTCTCTCTCTGTAGCTAGGTTTTGTTCAGTTCTCTGTGATGGGGTATCAAGCAAGGCGTTGCCCTGGCCTCTATATTGCAGTAGAGCCTCATTATATCTGAATAGGAATACCGGTATACTCTGTGCCACTTTGTTAGTGTGTGCGGGTGTGTAGGATAAACATTCTGATTGAATCCAAGGAAATCATTACATTGTGGTCTGGCCACTGATAAAGGAAATGTCATCCTAAATTTAGTTTGAAGTGTCCCTAAAGCAGGTCTATTCATTCAGGACTTGGGAATTACAATTCTGGAAAGATTATGCTGTAGGCCAGTGGTTTTCCAACTTTTTCAGCGGGGACCCCGTTTTTTTCACCACAATTTCTGGGTACACCATTTTTCCCCCCAATAATTACTTGCGACCCCACCCCAAATCTAATGACACAACTTTAAAATCGGTACATTTGGATTTTTACATCAACAAATAACCTTAAATACATTACACGTTCATCTCTTATCAAAATGAAAAGAAATCAATAAATAAATTTACTCAATAAAATTGTATTTTTCAAATGATCTCAATAACGTTTGTATATTGTCTCATAAAATAATCTGTACTCTTAAACATTTTTTATGTTGGCGACCCCACTGCGGTTCGTCGCGACCCCGACTTTGATTACCACTGCTGTAGGCTGTAGTAAGGTCACAACACAGCGTGGTCTCTGTAGTTTCACCATAGGTATACTTGAATGTAGCCCAAAGTGCCATGCATTGTGTTTGTGACGCCCTCTTTCCAGTCTTGTCCATGCTACAAGATCTTTGATGTCTTGTCCCAGCCCTGGTCCCATCTGTTAGGCCTCTGTGACTATGGAGTGGTCTCCGTCTGCGCTGGGCCTGCCCGTAAGCTACTGCTCCCTATCTCCCTGACTGCATCTAGTTGACCTTCCTCTCAGCGACTCACGGGCCAGGCTAAATAATGGATGAGGTGCCTGGAAAGAGCGGCTGGTGTGAGATGTTACTTACCTGGATAAACGGGGAGGGAGGGACAGAGGGCTTGGTGACAGCCAGGAGGGCCACTGCTAGCCTAGCACTTAGCACCCAAACCAGGGTTTAGTACTACATCCTCACTAATAAACACCCTACAACATTCCTTCCTGATCCGTTCTATTACACTAACCAACCACAGAGCGTGCTGTGCTGAAGTTGAGGGGGCATGCACAGGGCAGGCAGGGTGTCAATCATTAATGAAAGGCGTCCCATCTCCGGTTTCCTTGGGAGAGAGAGGAGTGGGAGTGAAGAGAGGAGGGTAAGGTAGCGTACAGCTTCCAGATAACAGGCTTAGGAGGGCAAGTTGTGTACATTACTGTAACAGGTCTCACTCACTCTCTCTCTCACACTCACACTCACACTCTCTCTCCCTCTGTCAGGTATCCTGGCGGGTAGGAGCGTTGGGCCAGTAACCGAAAGGTTGCAGGATTGAATCCCCGAGCTGACAAGGTAAAAATCTGTCGTTCTGCCCCTGAGCGAGGCAGTTAACCCACTGTTCCCTGGGCGCCGATGACGAGGATGTTGATTTTAAGGCAGCCCCCCGCACCTCTCTGATTCAGAGGGGTTGGGTTCAATGTGGAAGACACATTTCAGTTGAATGCATTCAGTTGTCTCCCTTTCTGTTTGCAGGTGTCAGGGGAGTAGAATGTTCTGTATTCTAAGAAGCACAATGGATTCTTGAGACGCCTTGATGCCTGACTCTTCCTGGTTCCTGAAGCCCCACCTGCAGTGGCCTATTACAGGACTAGAAGTGATCCAATCCCCATGCATCCCCCACCTCTGACCAACCCCTGCCCTTACATTCTCTCATACTATTGCACTCTAAAAACAAGCTCTATTGTTCCAAATCTCTGTTTATATTTTATTCTCACATTTAACAATGTGACCTGGCTCCTCTTAGCTGCTGAGTTTGTACACTCTAAGTAACCACCTCACTTCAAGGTTTGCACAACCGCTCTCAGTATGGACTCCCAACCGGGGACTTCTGTGTTGGGTCCACTTCCCAGAGAGTGTAGGCCTAACCATCAATGGTTGCATTGCTGGCACTGACAGGGGCAGAGGCGAAGTAGTGTCACTGTTTTGGTCCCCCTCCCTCCAACCCAGAGGAATAGAGGAAGGAATACAGAGGTGACATGGATTTAAGAACAGAGATGTAGTTCAAAGTAATCTGGATGGATCTGTTCCAGGAGGAGATGTTCCATAAAGATCTAGAATAAGAACCAGTTGGTTCTCAGGTGATTTAATCTCCATTGAAGTTCTTGAATTTCCATACATAAGTCTTTAAAGCATATAGACCCATGGAAGATAAATTAATGCTCTGTTACTCACACAAAGAATACCGACTTGGACTTTTAAACCTTGGAGATGTCTGCCACCTGACCCTCCAGCAGCTTTGATTATTTTTGTGTTCACTTTCAACTGCTAAAACCCAGAACCAGATCAGAACAGTGAAACGGGCGGGGAGGGGAGGTGTAGGAGGTCCGAGGTGGGCGGTGGCGTGGCATGGCGGAGCACAGCGAGCTGCTCGGTGAGATGGCCACGGTTGGGCGTCTGAGTGCCACAGAGCGCCTGAAGCACGCCCAGAAGCGGCGCGCCCAGCAGCTGAAGGGCTGGGCCCAGATGGACAAGGACACGGCCCGCGGCGGGGGCAAGGCCGGCCAGAAAGGGGACAAGAAGAAAGGGCGCACGCGCAGGGTGGTTTTCCCCAACAACATCACCCTGCTGGAGGCTGCAGCCCGTCATGACCTGGAGGAGGGTGAGTCAGTCAGCACACCATTATGGGCCGGTTTCCCGGACACAGATAGTCTAGTCCTGGACTACAAAGCATACTCAATGGAGAATCTCTATTGTGTGTTTTAGACCTGAACTAAGCATAGGCTAATTCATGGTTTTCATGGTTGCTGTTGTTTTAAGTAGCCTAGCATGAATAACACAGTACAACTGCTCTATAAACACAAGGGCAATTCCACAATAACAGAGTGATGCTGAGACTTCGATTTTTCACTTTAAAATGTATGTTGAACAAAAACCAATGATTGCAAAGTTAAACAAACCATACAACTCTATGCACAAGGACTACTTTTAACAATTTCCACAGAAAATTGTACAAAAACACATTTACTTAAAGTGCAGATGAAAAGTTTGTTAACAGAATGACAGTTTGTGCTGCATCACACTGTTATCGTGGAATTGCCCAGAAGTTACAGAGGAAATTATTCATGCATATTTTTTTGAGACATGTCATACGTTTAAACTTATCAGACCAGGCATTTGGTTTCAGTGGTGCTATTGTTTCCACATATGATTATGGCTAATTATAGTGGTGACTCATAACTTAAACTTTTGTGTGCATTGCAAGAGCAGAGGTTATCTGAAGTTAGGATTCATAGCATAGCTTAGTGAATAACGGCCACGCTGTTGTGGTTGTGTTTCTCTGCAGTGAGGGAGCTGCTGAACAGTGGAGTAAGTCCAGATCTGTACAACGAGGATGGACTCACTGCCCTGCACCAGGTGCGCACGCACACACACACACACACACACACACACACACACACACACACACACACACACACACACACACACACACACACACCAGGTACAGACAGACAGTTGTGACCACTCACACCAACAGGTCAGCCTGTGTGTGTGTTGTTTAGTGTCGTCAGTACTGTCTGTGTTGTCTATCTAAAATCATAGTTGATGTAAACACTGTAGAGTGTTCTCTCATTGCTTCTGGGGCTAGACATGTAACTGCTGCTCTGGACCAAGGCTCTTGCTTACATTCCTAGACCTTTGGGGAGGATAGATTTAGTGAGGCTCCCCTTCATAGCACTGCAGTGTTGTTTGGAAAGGTCTATGAACCCAACCAAGAAACAACACTGCTCTCTTTATAAGTCAAAATGACACAGACCCTACATTTACACGCTAGCACACACATACACACACTGTAAACATGAGTGGCACTAGAGAGCACAGTGCTCTCTTTATAAGTACTATAATTATTTATTCCCTCTGGAAAAAGTCAATGTGTTTTACTTAGTAAATGGCTGGAGGCCTGGGCCTATGCAAATTCAGTTTACACTGCAGTTGACTTACTGATACTAGGACACTGTAGGTGTGCATGTATTCATTGGTTTGTCTGTCTGTCTGCTCCCCCTGCAGTGCTGCATTGATGACTTTGTGGAGCTGGTACGGTGTCTGTTGGACGCGGGGGCCAGTGTGAACGCCTGTGACAGTGAGCTGTGGACGCCGCTCCACGCTGCTGCCACCTGTGGACACACAGGCCTGGTGCAGCTCCTGGTGCAGTCGTGAGTCACATTATAAACACTTCAACATGACACACTCTCACTGTACTGTTGGTCGCAGAAATACACACAGTTACAATATACTACTTTACTTAGACTTGTAAAAATAAGTATGAGTAACTAAGTATGAGTTTGCACACGGTCCTCTGGTTGAACTTCCCAAAAATATATTCTTAGCCTTTCTTCACAGACACTATCGTATCATATAAGCATATGGTTACAATTCCAGGACATTCTTATCATTTCCAAGTAGGCTGAAGTACTACAGTAAATTACCACTGCGTGTCAGTGAATATACTGTACCACATCTACATGTGATGGTGATGTATGTGCCACTGGTGTAATGAGTCCCTGACTCCTGATGTAACATTCTCCTTGTCTGTGTCCAGTGGAGCAGAGCTGCTGGCGGTCAACGCTGATGGCAACATGCCCTATGACCTTTGTGAGGACGAGGCCACGCTGGAGCTGCTAGAGATGGTCATGGCAGAGCAGGGTCAGATGGGAACCCAAATCCTCTCTTTCTCCACAACCTTATCCTCTATTTGCATTCCCAACTACTCCCAATCACTCTCTTGCCATGACTACAGCCTTGAGCCTTCATCCTTAGCTACCTAGCCCTTCTCTTGCCAGTTGCGATCGCCACCATAACTCTGTGTTGACTTCCTGTGTACCTGTGCAGGTATAACCCAGGACCGTATAAACCAGTGTCGTGGGGCTAAGGAGATGGAGGTGCTGACGGACCTTCGAGCGCTGGTCCAGAGTGGAGCGGACCTGAACGCTCAGGATGACAACGGGGCCACACTGGTGAGACACTAATCTGGGCCTTGAAGCCAGTTCAACTGCTTTTTAAAAATGTTATCTTCCCCTCTAATCAGGGACTGATTTTAGACCTGGGACAACAGGTGGGTGCAATTAATTATCAGGTAAAACAGAAAACCAGAAGTACACTGGACCTCGTAGGGTAGGATTTTGAATACCCCTGCTGTAAACCTTAAAATACACACTGAAAACACACCTGGCTCGGAAGAACTGTTCAAAAACAGTACTTATAACAGCACTAACACCAGCACTAAGGTTTGAACTTCTAGTCTCATATTATGATCCATATATTCACCTCACCACTGGTATAAAAGGTTGACCAGGTAACAATCTGTCCTCTGTCTCACTTCACATCCAGCTGCACATAGCGGCGGCTAACGGCTACCTGTTGGTGGGGGAGCTGCTTCTGGAGCACCAGGCCAAAGTGGAGGAGAAGGACACAGACGGCTGGACACCACTCCACGCCGCCTCCTGCTGGGGACAGGTCAGTATTGCAGCACTCAGAACAGTTTAGAATGAAGCCACAGCCCCCTTTCTCAACTATCATGCTATACGTTATGCTATGGGCGGCAGGTAGCATAGCGCTTAAGAGCATTGGGCCAGTAACCGAAAGGTCGCTGGTTTGAATCCCTGGCTGACTAGGTGAAAAATCTGTTGATGTGCCCTTGAGCAAGGCACTTAACCCTAATTGCTCCTGCTAAGGATAAGAGCGTCCGCTAAGTGACTAAAATGTAAAATATGCCATGATATGCTAAATGGCTGTATTGCCTCACAGACCTGAACATGCTGGTGTGTCTTGTTTCCCCAGGTCCAGATGGTAGAGCTGCTGGTGGCTCATGGGGCCAGTCTCAACACCAAGTCCGTCCTGGAAGAGACCCCGCTGGGTAAGAACACAACTATCAACCCCCTCAGTTAGAGACTGTGGAGACGTGATGGGCAAAGACAGAAAAGGATTGGACAGTATAGATTAATTTACTGTTGTCTTGGTAACCGCGATCGATAAAAGACAGTACTGTGCAGCCGTCTTCATCGACCTGGCCAAGGCTTTCGACTCCGTCAATCACCGCATTCTTATTGGCAGACTAAATAGCCTTGGTTTATCAAATGACTGCCTCGCCTGGTTCACCAACTACTTCTCAGATAGAGTTCAATGTGTCAAATCGGAGGGCCTGTTGTCTGGACCTCTGGCAGTCTCTATGGGGGTGCCACAGGGTTCAATTCTCGGGCCGACTCTATTCTCTGTGTATATCAATGATGTCGCTCTTGCTGCTGGTGACTCTCAGATCCACCTCTACGCAGACGACACCATTTTGTATACATCTGGCCCTTCATTGGACAATGTTAACAAACCTCCAAACGAGCTTCAATGCCATACAGCACTCCTTCCGTAGCCTCCAACTGCTCTTAAACGCTAGTAAAACTAAATGCATGCTCTTCAATCGAACACTGCTTGCGCCCGCCCGACTAGAATCATTACTCTCGGCGGGTCTGAGTTAGAATATATGGACAACTACAGTGAGGGAAAAAAGTATTTGATCCCCTGCTGATTTTGTACGTTTGCCCACTGACAAATAAATTATCAGTCTATAATTTTAATGGTAGGTTTATTTGAACAGTGACAGACAGAATAACAACAAAAAAATCCAGAAAAACGCATGTCAAAAATTAGGGGTGTAACGATTCGTTTTAACAACGATTCGATTTGTATCACGATTCGTGGTTGTCGATACGATTCAAGGACGATATTGGTTCATTTAGAACGATACGATCCGAAACGATTCAGTGACTTGAAATCGATTCAGTAACCTTTTAGCCAAAAATTCAACCAGTGTGACTGAAATAAATACCTGGATACTGGACAGTGCAGGTGAAGTTTCCTAGATTCCTGTTTCTTGTAAGGACCGCAATGGTGGCTTGATAATTTCTCGCTCGTCGGCTTCTCCTCTGTCGTCCGCCATGCTATGTTTTGTTGTCTTTGCGCCTTTGCGCTGCTGCTGGCGCGGGCGATGACGTCACGGATAGGCAGACTGAATCGAGTAATGTTTAAAGCCTTTATCATTAAAAGTGCTAAGAAAAAACATCCATATGAAGTCTGACGTGCTTAAATCCAATGGGTTATTTCCTAGTATCGATACAATCGATTTATTACATTTTAAAACGATGTTAGATTGATATATGTTGTCCAAAAGGCCAACTCGCCGAGCACAGATCGATGTAGTTGGATCATAGGAATATAAATCGATACATCGATGTAGTAGATGGATCGTTACACCCCTATCAAAAATGTTATAAATTGATTTGCATTTTAATGAGGGAAATAAGTATTTGACCCCCTCTCAATCAGAAAGATTTCTGGCTCCCAGGTATCTTTTATACAGGTAATGAGCTGAGATGAGGAGCACACTCTTAAAGGGAGTGCTCCTAATCTCAGCTTGTTACCTGTATAAAAGACACCTGTCCACAGAAGCAATCAATCAATCAGATTCCAAACTCTCCACCATGGCCAAGACCAAAGAGCTCTCCAAGATGTCAGGGACAAGATTGTAGACCTACACAAGGCTGGAATGGGCTACAAGACCATCGCCAAGCAGCTTGGTGAGAAGGTGACAACAGTTGGTGCGATTATTCGCAAATGGAAGAAACACAAAAGAACTGTCAATCTCCCTCGGCCTGGGGCTCCATGCAAGATCTCACCTCGTGGAGTTGCAATGATCATGAAAATGGTGAGGAATCAGCCCAGAACTACACGGGAGGATCTTGTCAATGATCTCAAGGCAGCTGGGACCATAGTCACCAAGAAAACAATTGGTAACACACTACGCCGTGAAGGACTGAAATCCTGCAGTGCCAGCAAGGTCCCCCTGCTCAAGAAAGTACATATACAGGGCCATCTGAAGTTTGCCAATGAACATCTGAATGATTCAGAGGAGAACTGGGTGAAAGTGTTGTGGTCAGATGAGACCAAAATCGCGCTCTTTGGCATCAACTCAACTCGCCGTGTTTGGAAGAGGAGGAATGCTGCCTATGACCCCAAGAACACCATCCCCACCGTCAAACATGGAGGTGGAAACATTATGCTTTGGGGGTGTTTTTCTGCTAAGGGGACAGGACAACTTCACCGCATCAAAGGGACGATGGACGGGGCCATGTACCGTCAAATCTTGGGTGAGAACCTCTTCCCTCAGCCAGGGTATTGAAAATGGGTCGTGGATGGGTATTCCAGCATGACAATGACCCAAAACACACGGCCAAGGCAGCAAAGGAGTGGCTCAAGAAGAAGCACATTAAGGTCCTGGAGTGGCCTAGCCAGTCTCCAGACCTTAATCCCATAGGAAATCTGTGGCGGGAGCTGAAGGTTCGAGTTGCCAAACGTCAGCCTCAACCTTAATGACATGGAGAAGATCTGCAAAGAGGAGTGGGACAAAATCCCTCCTGAGATGTGTGCAAACCGGGTGGCCAACTACAAGAAACGTCTGACCTCTGTCCCCAGTCCGCCTGGCCTTGCTGCTATTCCAGTTTCAACTGTTCTGCCTGCGGTTACGAAACCCCTACCTGTCCCAGACCTGCTGTTTTCAACTCTTAATGATCGGCTATGAAAAGCCAACTGAGAGACCTGAGCCCTAGGACCATACAGTCGGGACTACCGGCCGTGGTGACTCCTTGCTGTCCCCAGTCCGCCTGGCCTTGCTGCTATTCCAGTTTCAACTGTTCTGCCTGCGGTTATGGAACCCCTACCTGTCCCAGACCTGCTGTTTTCAACTCTTAATGATCGGCTATGAAAAGCCAACTGAGATTTATTCCTGATTATTATTTGACCATGCTTGTCACTTATGAACATTTTTGAACATCTTGGCATGGTTCTGTTATAATCTCCACCCGGCACAGCCAGAAGAGGACTGGCCACCCCTCATAGCCTGGTTCCTCTCTAGGTTTCTTCCTAGGTTTTGGCCTTTCTAGGGAGTTTTTCCTAGCCACCGTGCTTCTACACCTGCATTACTAGCTGTTTGGGGTTTTAGGCTGGGTTTCTGTACAGCACTTCGCGATATTAGCTGATGTAAGAAGGGCTATATAAAATAAAATTGATTGATTGCCAACAAGGGTTTTGCCACCAAGTACTAAGTCATGTTTTGCAGAGGGGTCAAATACTTATTTCCCTCATTAAAATGCAAATCAATGTATAACATTTTTGACATGCGTTTCTCTGGATGTTTTTGTTGTTATTCTGTCTCTCACTGTTCAAATAAACCTACCATTAAAATTATAGACTGATCATGTCTTTGTCAGTGGGCAAACGTACAAAATCAGCAGGGGATCAAATACTTTTTCCCTCACTGTAAACAGTAAGGGAAAAAGTATTTAGCACCAAAAAAGAGAGGCCTGAACAACTATGACAGACAAATTTCCCTCGCTGTACAAATACCTAGGTGTCTGGTTAGACCGTAAACTCTCCTTCCAGACTCACATTAAGCATCTCCAATCCAAAGTTAAATCTAGAATCAGCTTCCTATTTCGCAACAAAGCCTCCTTCACTCATGCTGCCAAACATGCCCTCGTAAAACGGACTATCCTACCGATCCTTGACTTCAGCGATGTCATTTACAAAATAGCCTCCAACACTACTCAGCAAATTGGATGTAGTCTATCACAGTGCCATCCGTTTTGTCACCAAAGCCCCATATACTACCCACCATTGTGACCTGTACGCTCTCGTTGGCTGGCCCTCACTACATATTCGTCGCCAAACCCACTGGCTCCAGGTCATCTATAAATCACTGCTAGGCAAATCCCCGCCTTATCTTAGATCATTGGTCACCATAGCAACACCAACCCGTAGTATGCACTCCAGCAGGTATATCTCACTGGTCATCCCCAAAGCCAACACCTCCTTTGGCCGCCATTCCTTCCAGTTCTCTGCTGCCAATGACTGGAACGAACTGCAAAAATCTCTGAAGCTGGAGACTCTTATCTCCCTCACTAACTTTAAGCATCAGTTGTCAGAGCAGCTTACCGATCACTGCACCTGTACACAGCCCATCTGAAATTAGCCCACCCAACTACCTCATCCCCATATTGTTATTTATTTTGCTCATTTGCACCCCAGTATCTCTATTTGCACATCATCTTCTGCACATCTATCATTCCAGTGTTAATACAAATTGTAATTATTTTGCACTATGGCCTATTTATTGCCTTACCTCCATAACTTACTACATTCACACACACTGTATATAGATTTTCTATTGTGTTATTGACTGTACGTTTTGTTTACCCCATATGTAACTCTGTGTTGTTGTTGTTTTTATCGCACTGCTTTGCTTTATCTTGGCCAGGTCGCAGTTGTAAATGAGAACTTATTCTCAACTGGCTTACCTGGTTAAATAAAGGTGAAATAAATACAAAACTATAATTGTTGTCCAGACACAGTATAAACATGTTTCAGAGGGACTGTAATGCCTGAATGGGGATGTCCTGACTCTGTTGTGTTTTCTGTCCGTGGCAGATGTGTGTGCGGACGAGGAGGTGAGAGCCAAGCTGATGGAGCTGAAGCACAAACACGACGCCATCATGAAGAGTCGAGACCGACAGAAGGGCACCTTGCAGAGACGAGCCTCCAGCACTGGCAGCAGAAGGTGAGAGGGGGAACGAGAGAGAGGATTAGTTCAAGGATTGAGGGGAGAGGATGATGGTTTTGTTTAGACACATGTAAAACCCTCAAGCTACGGTCACTCTCTCCAGCTTGTAGCTGTGTCTACAGTATCTCTCTCTGTCGTCCCCTGTCTGAGCAGTAAGGTGGTGCGGCATGTGAGCGTCAACGAGCGTTCCAGCCTGTACCGGCGGGAGCACCACAAGGAGGCCATGGTGTGGCAGGAGAGAGGCCGGCAGGCCGAGCCGCAGGACGACGACGAGGACAGACAGACGGACAACGAGCTCCACCAGCACACTGCCATGGTGAGTTGTACTGTATTACGCCTGTCATAGCAACAACAGCAGGACAAACTGCTACCATGTTCAGTTAACACTGAGGATATGGTTCAGAATTGATAGGTGAATGTGTCATATTAACTCTCTTGCGCTGGCTTTCTCAGGCTGCAGGTGCCATGTCGAGGGGGGAGGATGACGAGGGAGCGGAGAGGAAGTTCAATCTGGGGAACGGTGGGACGCCCCTGGCCCTGTCGGCGTCAGTCCCAGGAGAGCAGTGGAGCGGAGGCCGGATGGACCGCAGCGCCTCTTACCAGCTGAGCCCTGCCTCAGGGTCCGGGGAGGGGGGGGACAGCATGACCCGGGAGAAATCCCACCAGACACTAGCAGACCTGAAACGCCAGCGGGCAGCAGCCAAGCTCAACAAGTACCTAGCCCCACCCCCACCTCTACCCCCTCCAGAGGAGGAGCCCCCCTCTCCCGCCCCTCTGCAGGAGGTGACCCCCTCCGGAGCCGCCCAGGAGACACCCAGCACAGAGGAGGTGGCCTCCCCCAGCGCTATGTACTTCACCCCAGCCAGTGGGGACCCGCCCCTGCTCAAACTACAAGCCCCAGAGGAGGACACCTCTAACAACACCAAGGAGCCCTGCTGTGGACTCATGTAGGGACACACACACACAAACACTCCCACTGCCTGACTGGAAATTAAAGTGGGTGACGTGTAACACTCAAAATTATTTCAAAACAAAACACTACAGTGACGACCAGATTCATTGCAGTTGGATTTATTATAAGCTTATTAGGTTCCGTTAAGCGCCTACTTCCATCAATGATATGCCATTGAATGTTTGGTCTACACTCCATTTTGGTCAATGCAGTTATATATTCTTGCACAGATTTATTTTCAGCTCTCCTTCCTGAAAAGTCTAAAACAAGATTGATCTAATGGAGAGAATGTAAAACATTTCTAATATATGAGCACTTAACATAAAGCTCCTAACATTCCTCATTGCTCCTCTGTTGAGAAGGGTGTGGCCAGAGCCATATATTTACATACATGGATATTGCTCTACATATGTCTATATTGACCTCATATAGAGACCTTAAGTGGCCAGCTGGTGGCTTCTAAGAGACATTTTACATTTTTAAGTCATTTAGCAGACGCTTTTATCCAGAGCGACTTACAGTTAGTGAGTGCATACATTTTCATACTGGCCCCCCGTGGGAAACGAACCCACAACCCTGGCGTTGCAAGCGCCATGCTCTACCAACTGAGCTACACGGGACTGTATTACTCTTTCAATAGCACGGAGTACTTTCTTCTGTTTAATCCCTTTTTTCCATGTGTGTTTGGGGCAGTTCAATCAAAGGAGATTATAGTTCTCACACATTATATCAAGCACATTAAATATGAACTGGCCGTCTGACTTAAGTGAATAAGATTTGCTTATTCAAAGCAGAAAGGGGCTAGAGAAGAGTGAATGTAAATGAACCAAAGCTGATTCTTTTACTTTCTTTTTTCAAGCTGATAATCGGACCAATTAATTATAATTTTCTACTCATGATTGACTGAGCATGATTTGAGATGTGCACTGTAAATGGATTTAAGAGAAGGACAGATTATGATCGAAAGTGATTGTTACAAAAGGGTACATGATAATATAATTTATTGATCTTATTTATTGTTTTCCATACACACACCAGTCTGTCTGTTGACAGGGTACAGAAGTGGGAGTGTTTGTAGATGATGGTTTCCCTTTCTTGTTGGTTTGAATTTGCATCAAATTTACACAAGTGTGGACAACTGCTATCGCCCTGCCTTTCTAGTGATCAGCGTTCAGCACTGTTCTTAAAATGATTTAGTTTGTTTTGTTCGTAAATCAACCTACTGTTCCAGTGCACTAAGAAAAACCTACATTTTCTACGTTGCAATTTGTAAACAAGGGTTTTGTTTTCTAAATGATTGTAAGAGATGATCTAATATTCAAATTCATATAAATTGTGTTTTTGTCATGCTGTTTAATGTCCCTCCTCAGGATAACATTACTTCTGATAGGCATTTCTATTTAAACTATTTATATGCTGTGAATAGGGATGTACACTGAGTGTACAAAACATTAGGAACATTTCCATGACATGTACTGACCAGGTGAATCCAGGTGAACGCAATGATCACTTATTGATGTCACTTGTTAAATCCACTTCAAATCAGTATACAGTGGGGGAAAAAAGTATTTAGTCAGCCACCAATTGTGCAAGTTCTCCCACTTAAAAAGATGAGAGGCCTGTAATTTTCATCATAGGTACACGTCAACTATGACAGACAAAATGAGAAAAAAAAATCCCGAAAATCACATTGTAGGAATTTTAATTTATTTATTTGCAAATTATGGTGGAAAATAAGTATTTGGTCAATAACAAAAGTTTCTCAATACTTTGTTATATACCCTTTGTTGGCAATGACACAGGTCAAACGTTTTCTATAAGTCTTCACAAGGTTTTCACACACTGTTGCTGGTATTTTGGCCCATTCCTCCATGCAGTGATGTTTTGGGGCTGTCGCTGGGCAACACAGACTTTCAACTCCCTCCAAAGATTTTCTATGGGGTTGAGATCTGGAGACTGGCTAGGCCACTCCAGGACCTTGAAATGCTTCTTACGAAGCCACTCCTTCGTTGCCGGGCGGTGTGTTTGGGATCATTGTCATGCTGAAAGACCCAGCCACGTTTCATCTTCAATGCCCTTGCTGATGGAAGGAGGTTTTCACTCAAAATCTCACGATACATGGCCCCATTCATTCTTTCCTTTACACGGATCAGTCGTCTGGTCCCTTTGCAGAAAAAACAGCCCCAAAGCATGATGTTTCCACCCCCATGCTTCACAGTAGGTATGGTGTTCTTTGGATGCAACTCAGCATTCTTTGTCCTCCAAACACGACAAGTTTAGTTTTTACCAAAAAGTTATATTTTGGTTTCATCTGACCATATGACATTCTCCCAATCCTCTTCTGGATCATCCAAATGCACTCTAGCAAACTTCAGACGGGCCTGGACATGTACTGGCTTAAGCAGGGGGACACGTCTGGCACTGCAGGATTTGAGTCCCTGGCGGTGTAGTGTGTTACTGATGGTAGGCTTTGTTACTTTGGTCCCAGCTCTCTGCAGGTCATTCACTAGGTCCCCCCGTGTGTTTCTGGGATTTTTGCTCACCGTTCTTGTGATAATTTTGACCCCACGGGGTGAGATCTTGCGTGGAGCCCCCAGATCGAGGGAGATTATCAGTGGTCTTGTATGTCTTCCATTTCCTAATAATTGCTCCCACAGTTGATTTCTTCAAACCAAGCTGCTTACCTATTGCAGATTCAGTCATCCCAGCCTGGTGCAGGTCTACAATTTTGTTTCTGGTGTCCTTTAACAGCTCTTTGGTCTTGGCCATAGTGGAGTTTGGAGTGTGACTGTTTGAGGTTGTGGACAGGTGTCTTTTATACTGATAACAAGTTCAAACAGGTGCCATTAATACAGGTAACGAGTGGAGGACAGAGGAGCCTCTTACAGGTCTGTGAGAGCCAGAAATCTTGCTTGTTTGTAGGTGACCAAATACTTATTTTCCACCATAATTTGCAAATAAATTCATAAAAAATCCTAAAATGTGATTTTCTGGATTTTCTTTCCTCAATTTGTCTGTCATAGTTGACGTGTACCTATGATGAAAATTACAGGCCTCTCTCATCTTTTTAAGTGGGAGAACTTGCACAATTGGTGGCTGACTAAATACTTTTTTCCCCCACTGTAGATGAAGGGGAGGAGACAGGTTAAACAAGGATTTTTAAGCCTTGAGACAATTGAGACATGGAGGGTGTATGCCATTCAGAGGGTGAATGGGCAAGACAAAATATTTAAGTGCCTTTGAACAAGGTATGGTAGTAGGTGCCAGACACACCGGTTTTAGTGTGTCAAGAACTGCAACGCTGCTGGGTTTTTCATGCTCAAGTTTCCCATGTGTATCAAGAATGGTCCACCACCCAAAGGACATCCAGCCAACTTGACACAACTGTGGGAAGCATTGGAGTCAACATGGGCCAGCATCCCTGTGGAATGCTTTTGACACCTTGTAGAGTCCATGCCCCGATGAATTGAAGCTGTTCTGAGGGCAAAAGGGGGTGCAACTCAATATTAGGAAGGTGTTCCTAATGCCTTGTTCACTCCGTTTATATGAATTAATTTGTTTTTTTGTCAAATCACAAATTGGCAACCCATCCCATACAGGATTATTTGACACATAAACTACAATGATTCTCAATGATGAATGATAGTTCTTACGGTGTTCTGTGCAGTGCGCACTGCATAAAGAATGACAAATAAATCAATACGTAATAGTAGATAAGGTTAACCAATCAATAATAACCCTAGGGCAGTAAAGAAATACTGAAATGTATATATTTCTGTGTGTAGAGTAGGTTGTCCTCAACCATTCCTTTACAACAAACCATTCCTACCTAGAAACCAGGATCTTCTACACTGCTGCCTTAATTAAATGAAGGGGTCATCGGAACAACTGACACATTTATTTTTGTCTCAACCAAGAACTATCTTGGTTAACCTTGTCAATGTGATGGTTTGTCAACAGTAAGTGCCTTCTGTAGGGTTGATTTGGCTAAGTGAAAATAGTTTGCAAAAGTATGGGACTAAATGCCTTAGTCAGTGACTCTCTCCTAAATGTACTATTGAAATGTCTCCTTCCCCAATGGAACTCAGTCCTCAATTACACATTTACATTTGTTTGTTTTAATGTAGACCATGATTTGTACGGTTGTTGCCTGTTTAAAAAGATGAATGTTTTCACTGATTTTTATATTGTTTTTTGGGGGGTATGCGACATGGGCTTAAGAGTACTTGTGTGGACATGTCATTTATTTGTATATATTGGGAGTCAGACGGACAGTCATGCTTGCTCGCCTAATATATACACTATATATACATAAGTATGTGGACACCCCTTCAAATTAGTGGATTCGGCTATTTCAGCCACACCCGTTGCTGACAGGTGTATAAAATTGAGCGCACAGCCATGCAATCTCCATAGACAAACATTGGCAGTAGAATGGCCTTACTGAAGAGCTCAGTGACTTTCAACGTGGCACCGTCATAGGATGCCACCTTTCCAACAAGTCAGTTCCTCAAATGTCTGCCTTGCTAGAGCTGCCCCGGTCAACTGTAAGTGCTGTTATTGTGAAGTGGAAACGTCTAGGAGCAACAACAGCTTAGCCGCAAAGTGGTAGGCCACACAAGCTCACAGAATGGAACCGCTGAGTGCTGAAGCGCGTAGTGCATAAAAATTGTCGGTTGCAACACTCACTACCGAGTTCCAAACTGCCTCTTGAAGCCAAGTCAGCACAATAACTGTTTGTCTTGAGCTTCATGAAATGGGTTTCCATGGCCGAGCAGCCGCACACAAGCCTAAGATCACCATGCGCAATGCCAAGCGTCGGCTGGAGTGGTGTCAAGCTTGCCATTGGACTCTGGAGCAGTGGAAACGCGTTCTCTGGCGTGATGAATCTTGCTTCACCATCTGGCAGTCCGACGGACAAATCTGGGTTTGGCGGATGCCAGGAGAACGCTATCTGCCTGAATGCATAGTGCCAACTGTAAAGTTTGGTGGAGGAGGAATAATGGTCTGGGGCTGTTTTTCATGGTTCGCGCTAGGCCCCTTAGTTCCAGTGTAGAGACATCTTAACGCTATAGCATACAATTACATTCTAGACGATTCTGTGCTTCCAACTTTGTGGCAACAGTTTGGGGAAGGCCCTTTCCTGTTTCAGCATGACAATGCCCCCGTGCACAAAGCAAGGTACATACAGAAATGGTTTGTCGAGATCGTTGTGGAAGAACTTGACTGGCCTGCACAGAGCCCTGACCTCAACCCTATCGAACACCTTTGGGATGAATTGGAACGCCGACTGCGAGCCTGGCCTAATCGCCCAACAACAGTGCCCGACCTCACTAATTCTCATGTGGCTGAATGGAAGCAAATCCCCGCAGCAGTGTTCCAACATCTAGTGGGAATCCTTCCCAGAAGAGTGGAGGCTGTTAGAGCAGCAAAAGGGGAACCAACTCCATATTAATGCCCATGATTTTGGAATGAGATGTTCGACAAGCCGGTGTCCACATACTTTTGGTCATGTAGTGTATATAGCGTTTTGCAATGTGTCCTTCATCTGCTTTATAACTGTACTTCAAGCCAGCAGGGGGACACTGAGGGAAGAAAACCATGCTGCTCAACATTCACACCAGTTTCCTCCTCTCTATTGTACATGGAAGTAGCTGCACTGAGCATATGAATGGTTGAAGTATTGAAGGATCCTGGAGTTCATTGTCTTTCCTGTCCAGCTGATGTACATGAACCATAAAAGGGGGATCCTCTTGTTTCCGTGGGAGGGGGAAAGTAGAAGGAATCCATGCTGTACAAACTCAGACTGATCAAGCCCCTACAGTAGCTTACCTGTCAATGTATTTCTTATACCTTCATTTTGATCACCTTACAACAAATCTACAGCCTTTGTAAATATTTTAGAATAAATATATTATGTCAAACTTGAGTGTGCTTTTCCTTTTGTATTTTATGTGCTTCTTTCAGGTATACAGTACATATGGTTGAAGTATTGAAGGATCCTGGAGTTCATTGTCATTCCTGTCCAGCTGATGTACATGAACATGTGGTCCTCTGTAGCTTAATTGGTAGAGCATGGCGCTTGTAACGCCAGGGTAGTGGGTTCGATCCCCGGGACCACCCATACGTAAACATTTATGCACACATGACTGTAAGACGCTTTGGATAAAAGCGTCTGCTAAATGGCATATTATATTATATGGATACAGTAAACATTACCTGAAAAACATTGGCACAGACTATCTTCCATTCTTTACAACAGCTAGGTGTAATTCTGACTTGAGAGCTCGTAGCTTTACACACACACACACACCACACCACACACAGCACGAATGCACACACACACTGTATTGATTGTAACAGCCCAGTCGTGCGACAATGGCATTCCAGTGCCCAACACATGCCTCTCAGACATCCAGGCAATACCGGTTTCTCCCCTGACCGACCCTGACTCACCATTGTTTATGTCCTGTCTCTGTGTTGTGAAAACATGGGTGGGGACATGGGTGATGTTCCACCACATGGTGGTGACACATTGCCTGCCCTTCAGTCTACCCTTGCCTCAACTACCCTCCCCCCTCTCTCTTTCAGTTTCTGTGCTGACTGTGGATTTGACAACAGTTGTCCACAAGCTTGTGTAAGAGAAACCCAGTAATGTAAATAGTAAGGGTATATGACAACCAAGGCCTTTGAGTTTTATGCAAATCAGCATATTGGAGTTGTGCAGATGTGCTGTTTGGTATAAGAGCCCTTTATGGAGAATAGGAGTAGTAGTACTGACATCGTTTGATGACAGACTGGATGTCATATGACCAACTGTGCACTGGGTGGTACATGAATGTCACTGGGGCTGGGGGAATCACATGGTTGGGTGCCCACCATGTGAAGAGGGATCAAATGTATTTTCCAAGCACCCACAGAGACACACACATATTCCGTCTCCTTGGGCTGTATGTAGTGGAGGACCTGTTGGACTGTATATTCTTAGCACTATGTGTTCTATCCCAGGTGCTTGTAAGGGCACAGATGACAGACCGGTAGGATTTCAGTTTAGGTAGTTTAATGACGCTGATTCACATAGAGCAGGAACGGCACAGCACAGTGTATGGCTTGACAATTGTGTTAACCAAGAGTGTGTGGTTTTGAAAAGGGGAAAATTAAAGACAATAGTAAATGGCAGGTATAAGCTTAATACAACCGCAAATTACATAACCTATTGTAGCCATATTAATTATAGCTTATTACATTTACGTCATTTAGCAGACGCTCTTATCCAGAGCGACTTACAAATTGGTGCATTCAACTTATGATAGCCAGTGGGACAACCACTTTTTTTTTATGGGGGGTGGGGGAGGTAGAAGGATTACTTTTATACTAGTCCAGGTATTCCTTAAAGAGGTAGGGTTTCATTTTACATTTACATTTTAGTCATTTATCAGATGCTCTTATCCAGAGCGACTTACAGTTAGTGAGTGCATAAATTTTTCATAATGGCCCCCCGTGGGAATCGAACCCACAACCCTGGCGTTGCAAGCGCCATGCTCTACCAACTGAGCTACACGGGGCAGTCACAAGTGTCTCCGGAAGGTGGTCAATGACTCCGCTGTCCTGGCGTCGTGGGGGAGCTTGTTCCACCATTGGGGTGCCAGAGCAGCGAATAGCTTTGACTGGGCTGAGCGGGAACTGTGCTTCCGTAGAGGTTGTGGGGCTAGCAGGCCAGAGGTGGATGAACGCAATGCCCTTGTTTGGGTGTAGGGTCTGATCAGAGCCTGAAGGTAAGGAGGTGCCGTTCCCCTCACAGCTCCATAGGCAAGCACCATGGTCTTGTAGTAGATGCGAGCCTCAACTGGAAGCCAGTGGAGTGTGCGCAGGAGCGGGGTGACATGAGAGAACTTGGGAAGGTTGAACACCAGACGGGCTGCAGCGTTCTGGATAAGTTGTAGGGGTTTAATGGCACAGGCAGGGAGCCCAGCCAACAGCGAGTTGCATTAATCCAGACGGGAGATGACAAGTGCCTGGATTAGGACCTGTGCCGCTTTCTGTGTAAGGTAGGGTCGTAATCTGCAAATGTTGTAGAGCATGAACCTGCAGGATCGGGTCACCGCTTTGATGTTAGCGGAGAACGACATGGTGTTGTCCAGGGTCACGCCAAGGTTCTTTGCACTCTGGGGGGAGGACACAATGGAGTTATCAACCGTGATGGCGAGATCATGAAGCGGGCAGTCCTTCCCCGGGAGGAAGAGCAGCTCCGTCTTGCCGAGGTTCAGCTTGAGGTGGTGATCTGACATCCACACTGATATGTCTGCCAGACATGCAGAGATGCGATTCGCCACCATGTTATCAGAAGGGGGAAAGGAGAAAATGAATTGTGTGTCGTCTGCGTAGCAATGATAGGAGAGACCATGTGAGGATATGACAGAGCCAAGTGACTTGGTGTATAGAGAGAATAGGAGAGGGCCTAGAAATGAGCCCTGGGGGACACGAGTGGTGAGAGCACGTGGTGCGGAGACAGATTCTCGCCACGCCACCTGGTAGGAGCGACCTGTCAGGTAGGACGCAATCCAAGAGTGAGCAGCGCCGGAGATGCCCAACTCAGAGAGGGTGGAGAGGAGGATCTGATGGTTCACAGTATCAAAGGCAGCGGATAGGTCTAGAAGGATAAGAGCAGAGAGAGAGTTAGCTTTAGCAGTGCGGATAGCCTCCGTGACTCAGAAAAGAGCAGTCTCAGTTGAATGACCAGTCTTGAAACCTGACTGGTTTGGATCAAGAAGGTCATTCTGAGAGAGATAGCAGGAGAGTTGGCTAGAGACGGCACGCTCAAGAGTTTTGGAGAGAAAAGAAAGAAGGGATACTGGTCTGTAGTTGTT
This sequence comes from Coregonus clupeaformis, assembly GCF_020615455.1. NCBI lineage: Eukaryota > Metazoa > Chordata > Actinopteri > Salmoniformes > Salmonidae > Coregonus > Coregonus clupeaformis. The sequence continues at coordinate 23,853,636 of NC_059198.1, read as the reverse complement.
GACATCGGAGGGATCGAGTGTAGGTTTTTTGAGGAGGGGTGCAACTCTCGCTCTCTTGAAGACGGAAGGGACATGGCCAGCGGTCAAGGATGAGTTGATGAGCGAGGTGAGGTGAGGTAAGGGAGAAGGTCTCCGGAAATGGTCTGGAGAAGAGAGGAGGGGATAGGGTCAAGCGGGCAGGTTGTTGGGCGGCCGGCCATCACAAGTCGCAAGATTTCATCTGGAGAGAGAGGGGAGAAAGAAGTCAAAGCATAGGGTAGGGCAGTGTGAGCAGGACCAGCGGTGTCATTTGACTTAATAAATGAGGATCGGATGTCGTCAACCTTCTTTTCAAAATGGTTGACGAAGTCATCCACAGAGAGGGAGGAGGGAGGGGGAGGAGGAGGATTCAGCAGGGAGGAGAAGGTGGCAACGAGCTTCCTAGGGTTAGAGGCAGAGGTTTGACATTTAGAGTGGTAGAAAGTGGCTTTAGCAGCAGAAACAGAGGAAGAGAATGTAGAGAGGAGGGAGTGAAAAGATGACAGGTCCGCAGGGAGTCTAGTTTTCCTCCATTTCCGCTCGGTTGCCCAGAGCCCTGTTCTGTGAGCTCGCAATGAGGAGGTCGGCAGGGATGTAATGCCACTTATGGCAGGCTTTCAGGCTAGGTAGGTAGTGCCTGATGTAGCTGGACCAGAAGTGATCCGTCAGGATCTGGCAGTGTCTCCATCGACGTCTGCTGAGGAGCTCAGTCTCCGGGTACACCACTTGCGGCAGGGATCCATCTGGCTGCCCCATCAACAGGAGGTTAGGGGTCACGGGGTCCAGGTCTGCGATACTGGAGAACACATAGCCCAAGGGCTTCAAATTCAGAATACCCTCCACTTCAATGAGAAGCAGTCCATGCCCGTGGAGTGGCAGGCTGGCTTGAAGAGGCGCAGGCGTGCAGCTGGAAGGTCAGCCATCTTGGGGACAGCAGGTCTGGATTTCCATCTACAGCATTCTTTGCATGTGTGCTGGAATCGACAGATGGCTTCCCGCCCGCGGAGGATCCAAAGGGTGCGGCGGATCTCTGCAAACACCCTCTCAGGGCCGGGATGGCACAGACGGCTGTCGTAATCTTGGATCAGGAGTCTACAGAGGGTCTGGTCGCAGCTTGGCAAGCTAGGCTCCAGTGACGGCTGCACAGAGCTCCAGTCTTGGCATGGAATGTAGTCGCTTAGAAGCAACTCTGGACCTGGCCATCAGAAATGACAGGCAGGTCTTGCTGTGACTATCTTCTGTCCTCAGGTACGCGACAGACCCGTAGGCCTTCTCTGACGCGTCGCAGAACACATTGACCTCTCTGGTCGACATCTGCAGGTAAGTAGCACCTAGACAGAGTGATGCGTGGCAGGATCTGTAGCTCTCCTTCCCAATTGTTCCAAGCCTGGAGTAGATCTTGAGGGAGAAGAGGGTCATCCCAGTCCCGATGTTTATCCTAGAGGCGCTGGACCAACACTTTGGCTCGGGTGGTGTACGGCAGAATGAACCCAAGGGGGTCGGACTGGCTGGTGAGAACCTTGTTCACATTCCGCATGGTCGGCACTCCGTAGTCCACGGCTCGATTCTTGTACCCCAAGGTGTCCGACTGGCAGTTCCAGCTGAGGCCTAGGGTAGACTCAGGTGAATCTTCTTTCTCTTGGACAAACCAAAGCTCGAGGTTGTCTGATCTGGCCTCCTTTGGTAGGTGATTGATGATGCTTGGCACATTGCTGGTCAACTGGCGTAGCTCAAACCCGCCAGATGCCAGGAGCTCTCATAGCTTGTCCACTAGCTGTCTGGCTTCTGCTTGTGTTGCGACGCTCTGGAGGCAGTTGTCAACGTAGAAGCACCTCTCCACAGAGAACCGAATATCTTCGCCAGGCTCGCTGTTTTTGTCGTATAAATATTTGACTCCAAAGTAGTCAACTCTAAAATATCTCTCAAGAAACTGGAGCCTGTGAATCCAAAAATTTGACTTTATTATCTAATAACAAAAGCCGAGCAGTTCCATGGAACGGCTGTCTCTCTCTGGCTTAGAGCTCCCTTTTATACACACACAAATGCACAAACATGCTTACATGGCATATTCAGTTACCCCCCTTATGGCAAATTCCTAACTTATTTTAGTTCTACACCACCCTTATTTTTCAACGTCCAGCTGTCACACAATGTCCTCTCCAAAAGGTCATGAATGCTTTTTTCTATATTCTATCTCTCATTCTATCATTCTATTGGCTGCGTGGCTGCGTGGCCTAGGCCCCTTCTTAAAAAAGAACTAATGTAACGCATACTGTTGAGAGCTTTTGTGAAAGAGCACATACATTCATTTGAAACACAGCATATACTACATGGCTATATTCCTTATTTAAGCATGTATCTGGATTATAAAATATCAAACATGTTTATTATATTTTACCTTTGACCTCTCCCTACATTTGCCTTAATGATACATAAAATAATACCATATTTTCGGTGACATGCCTCTGGAGGGCAAAGATTGCGCAGCATTGGCTGCATGTGGTGCCAAAGGGAAGCACCTGCCAATCGAAGACATCAGGGGGCTCTTCTCTCTTCATGTCGCGCCACACAAACCGTAGGAGGGGCCTATCTTCAGGCAGGAGGCGGACCTGATGAAACATCCCCTTGATGTCGCCACTGATCCCGACGGCGTGCTTGCAGAACCACAACAGTACTCCCAGGAGTGACGCACCCAAGGTAAGACTAAGACGGATGAAACAGAACGGCGCTGGAATGTATAGCGGCCATTTTACGGGCTATTTTGTGTGTTTTTTTCACGCTGATGTGAACTTTTTTTGTACATAATGTTTCCGCCATCATTTCCTATGACAGAAAAGAGCTTCTGGACATCAGAACATCGATCACTAACCTCAATTTATTTGAAGATATCTACTTCAATGAGTTGGTGGCACAGGACATACTGCTCACCCCGGACCAGGCCCCAATCCCCGACACTCGGAAGAGAAAGAGATGGTGATATAGAGGCCGATGTGCGGGTACCCTGATGATATTACAGCGACGAGTAAATAATCAGCCTCCTCTCTGTTCTGTTGGCAATTGTACAATCACCTGAGAAAAAACTGAACGAGCTGTAATATCCTATGTTTCTCTGAAACTTTGCTGAACAAGGACATGGATAATATTCAAGCTGTTTTTTCTATGCATCGGCAGGACAGAACGTCAGCGTCGGGTAAACTCAAGGAGGGTGGTGTGTGTATTTGTTAACAACAGCTGGTGCGCAATCTCTAATATTAAGGAAGTCTCAAGGTTCTGCTTGCCTGAGTTAGAATACCTCATGAGCTGTAGACTATACTATTTACCAAGAGACTTTTCATCTATATTTTTTGTAGATGTCTATTTACCACCACAAACCGATACTGGCACTAAGACCGCACTCAACAAGCTGTATAGGGCCATAAGCAAACAAGAAAATGCACATCCAGAAGCAGTGCTCCTAGTGGCCGGATGATTTTAATGCAGGAAAACTGAAATCCGTTTTACCTCATTTCTACCAGCATGTCACCTGTGCAACTAGAGGCAAAAAAACTCTAGACCACCTTTACTCCACACACAGAGACACACACAAAGACACACACAAAGCTCTCCCTCACCCTCCATTTGGCAAATCTGACCATAACTCTATCCTCCTGATTCCTGCTTACAAGCAAAAACTAAAAACAGGAAATACCAGTGACGCGCTTAATACGGAAGTGGTCCGATGAAGCGGATGCTAAGCTACAGGACTGTTTCACTAGCTCAGACTTGAATATGCTCCAGGACTCATCCGATGGCATTGAGGAGTTTACCACATCAGTCACCGGCTTCATTAATAAGTGCATCGACAACGTCATCCCCACAGTGACCGTACATACATATCCAAACCAGAAGCCATGGATTTCAGGTAACATCTGCACTGAGCTAAAGGCTAGAGCTGCCACTTTCAAGGAGCGGGACTCTTATAAGAAATCCAACTATGCCCTCTGACGAACCATCAAACAGGCAAAGAGTCAATACAGAACTAAGATAGAATCATACTACACCGGCTCTGATGCTCGTCAGATGTGGCAGGGCTTGCAAACTATCACGGATTACAAAGGGAAACCTAGCCGCGAGCTGCCCAGTGTCGCAGGCCTACCAGATGCACTAAATGCCTTCTATGCTCGCTGCGAGGCAAGCAACACCGAACCATGTGTGAGAGCACCAGCTATTCTGGACGACTGTGTGATCACGCTCTCCGTAGCCGACGTGAGCAAAACCTTTAAACAGGTTAACATTCACAAGGCCGCAGAGCCAGACGGATTACCAGGATGCGTACTCAGAGCATGCGCTGACCAGCTGGCAAGTGTCTTCACTGACATTTTCAACCTCTCCCTGATCCAGTCTGTAATACCTACTACATGTTTCAAGCAGACCACCATAGTCCCTGTGCCCAAGAACGCCAAGGGAACCTGTCTTAATGACTATCGCCCCATAGCACTCACATCTGTGGCCATGAAATGCTTTGAAAGGCTGGTCATGGCTCACATCAATTCCATCATCCCAGACACCCTGGACCCACTGCAATTCGCATACCGCCCCAACAGATCTACAGATGATGCAATCTCTATTGCACTCCACACTTCCCTTTCCCACTTGGACAAAAGGAACACCTACGTTAGAATGCTGTTCATTGACTACAGCTCAGCGTTCAACACCATAGTGCCCTCCAAGTTCATCACTAAGCTAAGGACCCTGGGACTGAACACCTCCCTCCGCAAGTGGATCCTGGACTTCCTGACAGGACACCCCCAGATTGTGAGGGTAGGCAACAGCACATCCGCCTCGCTGACCCTCAACACGGGGGCCCCTCAGGGGTGTGTGCTTAGTCCCCTCCTGTACTCCCTGTTCACCCACAACTGCATTGGTGGGCCTGATCACTGACGACAATGAGACAGCCTATAGGGAGAAGTTCAGAGACCTGGCAGTGTGGTGCCAGGACAGCAACCTCTCCATCAACATCAGCAAGACAAAGGAGCTGATCGTGGACTGATCGTGAAGCCCGCCCCCATTCACATCGACGGGGCTGTAGTTTAGTGGGTCGAGAGCTTTAAGTTCCTTGGTGTCCACATCACTAAGGATCTATCATGGTCCAAACACACCAACACAGTCGTGAAGAGGGCACGACAACGCCTCTTCCCCTCAGGAGACTGAAAAGATTTGTCATGGGCCCTCAGATCCTCAAAAAGTTATACAACTGCACCATTGAGAGCATCTTGACTGGCTGCATCACCGCCTGGTATGGCAATTGCTTGGTATCCGACCGCAAGGTTCTACAGAGGGTAGTGTGGACGGCCCAGTACATCACTGGGGCCGAGCTCCCTGCCATCCTGGACCTCTATACCAGGCGGTGTCAGAGAAAGGCCCTAAAAATTGTCAAAGACTCTAGCCACCCAAGTCACTGACTGTTCTCTCTGCTACCACATGGCAAGCAGTACCGATGCACCACGTCTGGAACCAACAGGAACCTGAACAGCTTCTACCCCCAAGTAATAAGACTGCTATATAGTTAGTTAACTAGCTAACCAAATATCTACCTGGACTATTTGCATTAACCCTTTTTGCACTAACTATTTTTGACTCATCACATACGCTGCTGCTACTGTTTACTATCTGTCACTTTATTCCTAGTTATATGTAGATATCTACCTCAATTACCTCGTATCCCTGCACATCGACTCGGTACTTGTACCACTTGTATATAGCCAAGTTATCCTTACTCATTGTGTATTTATTATTACGTGTTTTACTTTTCTATTATTTCTCTATTTTCTTTCTCTACATTGTTGGGAAGGACCCGTAAGTCAGCATTTCACTGATAGTCCACACCTTGATTTGATTTTCTGTCCTATGTCCTGGGTGTCAGGGTAAAGCTAACCTAACGTAGCAGGTGTAAAAGAAATGCCTGAGGCGGGGTCCCCACATCCGGTTTACAGGGGAAAAGTAAGCTAGGTTGAAGATACTGCATCCTTGAAAACTGGATGTTTCTGGTTTCTTCCAACGGGGTAAAGCAGAGACAGAAAGGCCAAAAACTGACTGACAGACACACAGGGATATACAGAGTGAATCATTGTGCTTCTACTGACCACTGACACTGACTAGGCTACATCGGGATTTCGACATACTTCGATCTGGTTTTAGACGTTCAAGCGTGGCCTGGAGTGTTTTTTTACCCCCCCACGGGCCAGATTGAATGCCTGCCTAAAAGTGTAGTTTGCCCACCCCTGGATTAGTGGCTACATCCACAGAGAGGATACAGTTATCTAGTGAGTACTGAGTCATTTCACTGTAGGAGAGACTGTGAGGTTCTCATAGGAAAGGCATGGACTAGACTGGATGGTCAAATAGTGAGTTTATGTCCAGCTCTATACGATGGGATGACCTCCAACCGTCTGCAGTGTGCTGTCATTTCCGTGGGTCAGACCAGAGCACTTTTAGGCGTGCAGAGAATGTTGTCTGATTTCAACTAACAAACACATGTAACGCAGTGCAACAAGAGGACTGGGCCTGTATCAACTTGTTATAAAGGATATGCCGGATACCAGAGTACCAGTGGAATAATCTATGTCATATTTCTGTAACATGTACATACACAGTTACCCTGGAATAGAACCTATGCAATGCAACATTTCACAGGGCATTCTTTTTTAGAAGGACTGTTTAAAACAAACTGGTTTGACATCAGTCAAAAATGTTCAGGGGAACATTGTATTGCTGACATGTGTGACATGGATAATTGCAAACTTGTCATAATCCTCAGTGTTGTGCATTGGAGTAATTTAGGACATGGGAGGAGTTATTTAGGTTAGGATGTTGACATTCAAGGGAATGGTTTGATATTTGCATGTGTACAGGGGGGGGTGTGAGAGTGTTGTTGTGGTAGCAATCTCTGGAGCTGGGCCATGACCTCGGGGTGGGGGTGTAGCATGTGTTCGTTTGGCCAGGCAGTAAGAGTAACACTACACCCCTGGGTGGGAGGAGGAGGGCTAGGGAGGCCCAGTTAAGAGCGCACAGCATGCTTTGCCAGTGCCACAGAAGAATGTGTAGCCCTTTCAGGTGCTGTGCAATTCCAGAAAGTAATGTAAAGCGCTCAGGCAACAATAGAATGTCTTTCAACACTCCATGGCAATAATATGAATCCTTCAATTAAATGGTTAATGTTTTGAAACTTTGACCATTGAAAACCTCAATTTTTTTATTATTATCTATAATTCTCTCCTAAAAATATTTTGGGTCACAAGTGTTCTTTAAATCCACCACAGCTATCTCTTCAATGTCTATACATCAAAATGCATAGTAGACTGGCCTATGTAAGTACCTCAGCTACACTCTTAGAAAAGAGGGTTCCAAAAGGGTTCTTCGGCTGTCCTCATAGGAGAATCATTTTGGGTTCCAGGTAGAACCCTTTTGGGTTCCATGTAGAACCCTCTGTAGAAAGGGTTCTACATGGAACCCAAATGGGTTCTACCTGGAACCGAAAGGGTTCTACCCGCAACCAAAAAGGGTTATTCAAAGAGTTCTCCTATGGGGACAGCTGAAGAACCCTTTACGGTTCTAGATAGCACCTTTTTTTCTAAGAGTGTACTTATAAAACAGCCCCAGGGTCTCCCATTCACAGGCTCAGTCAGTGTGGATCCATTTCTGGAATTTGAATAACCAGAATGACAACTGGTTAAGTTTGAACACTTCTCTGTCCATAATCTCAGTACCCAGAACCAAATATTTAAGTATGTTACAAGAGACCATCATCAAGGGTCAAGGACGTAAAGAACTGATGAAAAATTAAAAGGGCATGTTTATAAACAATGGATAAGCTTATATTTTGTATTCTGATTGGGTAAGGCAATTGAAATAAGCTCATGAGGCATTTATATGTAAGTTAGATTCTTCAAGAATCAATGGCTATATCATTCATTGAAATGTCCAGAACGGATGTACCAATCCCAGATTGCCCCTTTAAAGTTGATAAATATTTTTTTCACACAAGGCCTGAATGTTTGTAGGCTATAGCTCTTGAGTTTGATCAAGATATTTCTGCGGCATCATGCGCAGACGTTGCATGCATCAACCAATGGTTGCGTGCCATGTCATTGGCTGTGCCCTCAGGCACCAGATTGCTAAAACATATGATGTTGTCAGCTGATAAGTAAAATACCTTTGCCGGCGTTGTACGATCTGGCATGTGTCAGCAACGTCTGAGCAGGTGAACACAAGATGAGCATGATGCTCTGCCAAGGGGCGTGTTCCTCTGCTCAGACGTTGCTGTTGCCTGCCAGATCTTACAACGCTTCAATAGGTCTCTTACATATCAGTTAACCACATCATGGTTGCGTTCTCCTGCTCAGATGTTGCATGCATCAACCAATGGTTGCGTGTCACGTCATCGACTGTGTCATCGACTGACAGATTGCTATAACATATGTGGTTAGCTGATACATAAAATACCTATCGAGGCGTTGTAAGATCTGGCAGGCATCAGCGATGCTGGCCAGAGGAGCACGCTCCATATGTTATAGCTATCTAGTGGCCGCCTGCACGGTCGATGACGAAGCAGGCAACCATTGGTTAATGCATCCAATTTAGGCACCGAGAAAAAATTATCTCCTAGATAATAATTCTAATGACTCATTCGCTGTACTGCAACCTCTGAGTGCCATAGAGAATACACTGAGCGCATCCGTGACTGGCATGCTTGCACCATTACTACAGAGAAAACGGATTGTTTCTAGCCCAAACCCTTCAAAAACGATGACACATATTACCGGCGCAATAATGTTTTATTTTCATCTCATATTGGCAGGACAGCATTTTACATTCATAAACCATGTCACAGGCCATTATAAAACTACTCGCAAGCCGCTAACCTTAAATAACCTAGGTCAGTCGTGTTACAGCATTAGCGAGTTATAATAATAATATGCCATTTAGCAGACACTTCTATCCAAAGCGACTTAGTGATGCGTGCATACCTTTTTGTGTATGGGTGGTCCCGGGAATCGAACCCACTACCCTGGCGTTACAAGCGCCGTGCTCTACCAGCTGAGGTACAGAGGACCACAACCTGAAAGTTATCATAATATTTGTGGGAACTTTACCAGTAGTAGGCAAACATTTGGTGTCACAGAAATAAATGAAAACGGAGAGCTTATTCAGGTGATGTGCTTCTAAAGTAGCTAGTATCCATAGAGCCATGTAGGCTATATCTCAATCTCCTAAACCCGCCTAAATGTATTTGTTCTCCTAAATTGATGTACTCCTAAAACAAAATGACTGACTGGCCTGGCGGGTTTAGATAACAGAAGTCTAAAGGAGGTGTGACAACCTTCTTATAAAAGCATCGACTGTTGTTGATAAGAGAGGGGGTTGTGACGGTAGCCGGATAGAGCAAGTCAAAGCCTATCCAAGAGCTAGAACTGACAGACACTATCTAGTGACGGCATAAACGCGCGTTTTGGGTGGTTCTGGTAAGAGCTGACAACAAAGCAGTTTTATATCCAGCTTATGTCATTGAAAGAAAGAAAGACCAGTAGGGAAACAATGATTTCACGCTGGATGGATGGTGGGCTTTCTGCCTTCGCATTGTGCACACATCTGTAGTGTGTCTTCTGCTGCAACAGTAGGCCTCATGCTGGCTTTGACTAGTACCTACCCGTACCGTACATCCTCGTGTGGTGGTACTGTACATTGGTTGTTTCACACTTCAAACTAACCAACCACTTTTCCTTATTTCTCAAATTTCACAGACAATTTCGTGGGCTATCAGCGGAAGTGTGTGAGCTCCAGAAACCGAACATGACTGAAAATGGACTTGGGCACCGGGAGAGGGTGCTTAACATGGACACCATGAACCCGAATGTAAAGCGGGTTGAGTATGCTGTCCGTGGTCCAATCGTGCAACGTGCGGTGCAGATTGAAAAGGAGCTCAAAGAGGTACATTTTCATGTGTCTACAATTGGATAGAGGCTTGCAATAATCACAACTTGTCATTCATTGGTCCTGCTGCTGCTTTCACAAACAAAGCTTTTGAGCAAGGGGCTGACCTTTTCCTTGAGAGAGAGTGGACCGCCCAGGTGACATGGAGCAAATTACTAGATGTCATCGTCAATGAAGTTGCCCATTAAGCTAATGTAGCAGGCATAAAAACTTGCCAATTAGCCATAAGAAGGTGACGAGTAGAGATGAAAAGTGGAATCCCCACCCACTGATTTACTCAGAAGCGTTAGCGAAGTGCCTCACTTCAACCCGGTCTCAGAGCATTTCGTATTATTCTGTATGTAAATCCGAAACCATCATTTAGTATTCAATGTTACGTTTGGTATGGTATGTATTCATTTTTTAATGTCCATCATTAATTTCGTATGATATGGTACTAATTGCAATTTGTACAAAATATGTTACGAATTTGCAAACCGTACAATATGTTATGGTAGCTAGGTTATGGTGGCTAGGTATGAAAAATGTATGCACTTACTAACTGTAAGTCGCTCTGGATAAGAGCGTCTGCTAAATGACTAAAATGTAAATGTAGGTGGTTAACACTAACTAACGTTAGCAAGCTAGCCAGAATTCTTAACATATCATACGTTTTGCAAATTCGTAACATATTGAACATTTTGCAAATTTGTTATATGTTTAAAAAAATAGGAATGGAATGTCTCGGTGGACATACAGAATAATACAACATGCCAGGTTGAACTAAGATGTTTATCTATTTGAAAGGATAAAATATTCAGTGTTCAGGCCAGGGAGATATTGACAGCATAGGAATTAGGCTATTCTAATATTTGGCCAGTACTTAATAGAGGAGAATCCTAGCCGATTTTGAGTGCTTGAGAGACTGTTTTACAACCGGAGTATGCAGTATTGGTTTTACCAACTGCACACCTGTATCAACTGCCTGTCGGCCATTTGCGGTTATATCATACTAATTTGAGTTTGCCGGATTTACATTTACTATGTTATGTCTAGTCTATAACACCAGGCTGCTCACTTACACAACCCTGCATGCTAAATGAGTTGTGTCACAGACTTTCAGTCAACCTATTCACTATAAACTTTTAAAGCGTTGTGTGCACAAACACCGTCAAATAGTGTAGCGCTGCATAATGATGGTGAGTTTTGGGCGGCAGGTAGCCTAGCGGTTAAGAGCCTTGGGCCAGTAGCCGAAAGGTAATTAATTGCTGGTTCGAATCCCCGAGCTGAATAGGTGAAAAATCTGTTCAGCAAGGCGCTTAACCCTACTTGCTCCTGTAAGTCGCTCTGGATAAGTGTGACGCTGATCTATGATAAGTGCTTTCCTTAGGAGAGAACACGAGTAGGCAAAGGATAATGGTCTTTGTGAGGGGCGGTGATGTTCTCCTGGGCTGCACTGACACTAATGCTAATGCTCACTTGCTCTTTTGGAGACGCTGCATTGTTCTCTCAAGGCAGTAGTCTCCTAAAGGATTTCCACATCTAGTGGATTCACATATATAAATGCAATGCAATCAACTGAAAGGAGTGGATGTCACTCACTCTTATGGCCTGAGGTGGGGATAAGAACCAAACGTTTCAGAGTAGACATTGGATTGGTTTAGAGTAGACATTGGGTACATTCCACATCCCTCTTTTGTCTGTGTGAATTGACTCCCTCCCTTGGGCTGGTCTGAATCTGTGTGGAGCAGTCAGAGATCCTATTAAATTACTTATACTGAACAAAAATATAAACTTAACATGTGAAGTGTTGGTCCCAAGAAATAAAATACCCCCACATTTTTCCACACGCACAAAAAACGTATTTCTCACAGTGTGCACACATTTGTTTACATCCCTGTTAGTGAGTATTTTTCCTTTGCCAAGATAATCCATCCACCTGACAGGTGTGGAATATCAAGAAGATGATTAAACATGATCATTACACAGGTGCACCTTGTGCTGGGGACAATAGAAGGCCACTCTAAAATGTGCAGTTTTGTCACACAACACAATGCCACAGATGTCTCAAGTTTTAATCAAGGATCTCTCTGTACTTTGCTCCGTTCATCTTTCCTGCGATCCTGATTAGTCTTCCAGTCATGCTTCACTGTAGGGATGGTGCCAGGTTTCCTCCAGACGTGAAGCTTGGCATTCAGGCCAAAGAGTTCAATCTTGGTTTCATCAGACCAGATAATCTTGTTTCTCATGGTCTGAGAGTCTTTAGGTGCCTTTTGGCAAACTCCAAGCAGGCTGTCATGTGCCTTTTACTGAGGAGTGGCTTCCGTCTGGCCACTCTACCATAAAGGTCTGATTGGTGGAGTGCTGCAGAGATGGTTGTCCTTCTGGAAGGTTCTCCCATCTCAGCAGAGGAACTCTGGAGCTCTGTCAGAGTGACCATCGGGTTCTTGGTCACCTCCCTGACCAAGGCCCTTCTCCCCCGATTGCTCAGTTTGGCCGGGTGGCCAGCTCTAGGAAGAGTCTTGGTGGTTCCAAACTTCCATTTAAGAATGATGGAGGCCACTGTGTTCTTGGACCTTCAATGCTGCAAAAAAATGTTGGGGCCCTTCCCCAGATCTGTGCCTCTACACAATCCTGTCTCAGAGCTCTATGGACAATTCATTTGACCTCATAGCTTGGTTTTTGCTCTGACATGCACTGTCAACTATGGGACCTTATATAGACAGGTGTGTGTGCCTTTCCAAATCATGTCCAATCAATTGAATTTACCACAGGTGGACTCCAATCAAGTTGTAGAAACATCTCAAGGATGATCAATAGAAACAGGATGCACCTGAGCTCAATTTCGAGTCTCATTGCAAAGGGTCTGAATACTTATGTAAATAAGGTATTTCTGTTTTTTATTTTTGATAAATGTGCAAAAAATTCTAAAACCTGTTTTCACTTATGGTGTATTGTGGGTAGATTGATGAGGAAAAAATTAATTTAATCCATTTTAGAATTAGGCTGTAACAAAATGTGGAAAAAGTCAAGGGGTCTGAATACTTTCCAAATGCACTGTAGATAACCATATCTGTGTAATAACTGCAACTCTCTCTGTTTATCTGCAGGGAGTTAAGAAGCCCTTTACTGAGGTCATCAAAGCCAACATCGGTGATGCACATGCCATGGGCCAGAAACCAATCACATTTCTCAGACAGGTCTGTTAATTGTTGTTCTAAACCTGTGGTACATTTTATATCCAAGTGTCCCATTATTACAGATGACTATTTACTAAACATTACTAGATCTGCTTTGTTCCTGTCAGGTTGTAGCGCTGTGCGTGTACCCGGATCTCCTAGAAGACGACAAGTTTCCAGAGGATGCTAAAAACCGAGCACGGCGCATCCTTCAGGCCTGTGGAGGGGGGAGTTTAGGTGAAACACCTAGTTCTAATGTAGGCAAGCAGTGTGTACATACTGTATGACAAACATTGGCTAAATATCCATTGGACTTGTAATTTTACTCCAGGTGCATACAGTGCTAGTCCAGGCATTGAGGTCATACGACAGGATGTGGCTAAATTCATTGAGAAGCGGGACGGTGGAATTCCCAGTAACCCTGACAACATCTATCTCTCTACCGGGGCCAGTGATGCCATAGTGGTAAGAATGATGATGACAACCGTACTTTATTTTAATTTCTGGTCAATGGCAATTGGATCTACAGTACATGAATCTCCCCTTCCGTCCTTTCTACCTCCCTCACATCTCCTCCCTCTGTCCTGTAGACCATGCTGAAGTTGTTGACGTCAGGCGAGGGGAAGACCCGTACAGGGGTGATGATCTCCATCCCTCAGTACCCCCTCTACTCCGCTGCTCTGGCTGAGCTGGCGGCTGTCCAGATCAGCTACTACCTGGACGAGGACAAGTGCTGGAGCCTGGACGTCGATGAGCTGAGGAGGACTGTGAAGGCAGCCAGGGAGCACTGTAACCCCCGCGCCCTCTGCATTATCAACCCTGGCAACCCCACAGGTACAGTACCAGTCAAAAGTTTGGACACACCTACTCATTCAAGGGTTTTTCTTTATTTTTACTATTTTCGACATTGTAGAATAATAGTGAAGACATCAAAACGATGAAATAACACATATGGAATCATGTAGTAACCACAAAAGTGTTAAACAAATCAAAATATGTTTTATATTTGAGATTCTTTAAATAGCCACCTTTTGCCTTGATGACACCTTTGCACACTCTTGGCATTCTTTCAACCAGCTTCACCTGGAATGCTTTTCCAACAGTCTTGAAGGAGTTCCCACATATGCTGAGCACTTGTTGGCTGCTTTTCTTTCACTCTGTGGTCCGACTCATCCAATCTCATTTTGGTTGGGGGATTGTGGAGGCCAGGTCATCTGATGCAGCACTCCATCACTCTCATTCTTGGTAAAATAGCCCTTACACAGCCTGGAGGTGTGTTGGGTCATTGTCCTGTTGAAAAACAAATGATAGTCCCACTAAGCCCAAACCAGGCGGGATGGCGTATCGCTGCAGAATGCTGTGGTAGGCATGCTGGTTAAGTGTGCCTTGAATTCTAAATAAATCAGTGTCACCAGCAAAGCACCACCACACCATAACACCTCCTCCTCCATGCTTTACGGTGGGAACTACACATGCGGAGATCATCCGTTCATCCACACCGCGTCTCACAAAGATACGGCGGTTGGAACCACAAATCTCCAATTTGGACTCCAGACCAAAGGACAAATTTCCACCGGTCTAATGTCCATTGCTTGTGTTTCTTGGCCCAAGCAGGTCTCTTCTTCTTATTGGTGTCCTTTAGTAGTGGTTTCTTTGCAGCAATTCGACCATGAAGGCCTGATTCACACAGTCTCCTCTGAACAGTTAATGTTGAGATGTGTCTGTTACTTGAACTCTGAAGCATTTATTTGGGCTGCAATTTCTGAGGCTGGTAACTCTTATGAACTTATCCTCTGCAGCAGAGGTAACTCTGGGTCTTCCGTTCCAGTGACGGTCCTCATGAGAGCCAGTTTCATCATAGCGATTTTGCGACTGCACTAGAAGAAACTTTCAAAGTTCTTGACATTTGCGTATTGACTGACCTTCATGTCTTAAAGTAATGATGGACTGTCGTTTCTCTTTGCTTATTTGAGCTGTTCTTGCCATAATACGGACTTGGTCTTTTACCAAATAGGGCTATCTTCTGTATACCCCCCCCTACCTTGTCACAACACAACTGATTGGCTCAAACGCATTGAGAAGGAAATAAATTACACAAATTAACTTTTAAGAAGGCACACCTGTTAATTGAAATGCATTCCAGGTGACTACCTCATGAAGCTGGTTGAGAGAATGCCAAGAGTGTGCAAAGCTGTCATCAAGGCAAAGGGTGGCTATTTGAAGAATCTCAAATATAAAATATTTTGATTAGTTTAAGACTTTTTTTTTGGTTACTACATGATTCCATATGTGTTATTTCATCGTTTTGATTTCTTCACTATTATTCTACAATGTAAAAATAAAAACCCTTGAATGAGTAGGTGTGTCTAAACTTTTGACTGGTAGCGTATGTGGACAACTTTCCGTTCCAAAACATTAGTGATCTGTAAGTCCTTTTTAATTAATCTCTTCTGATTAGTGGACTCCCTTCACTGTGATAGGTCAAGTCCAGAGCAAGCAGTGCATTGAAGATGTGATCCGATTTGTTGCTGAGGAGCACCTTTTCCTGATGGCTGATGAGGTAATTTAGTAATAATACAATCTCTTCTTCCTGATTTGACCCTTTCTCCCCCTTCTCTAAGGTGTTTCTTCTAGACTAGTTACTCAATATGTATGACTCCCTCCCTCTGTGCCTGCTAGGTTTACCAGGATAATGTGTACGCGGAGGGTTGCCAGTTCCACTCCTTTAAGAAGGTTCTGTTTGAGATGGGATCAGAGTACTCCAGTGTTGTAGAGCTGGCCTCCTTCCATTCCACCTCCAAATGCTACATGGGAGAGTAAGTCTGTAGCTACACACCCACACATTCTCACAGATGGTGACTGACTGCACTACTTGGCTCTTTTAGAAAAAACTAACTTTTGATACCATATTGATGTGTGTGTGTGTCCCTGACTGTCCTGCAGGTGTGGTTTCAGGGGAGGGTACATGGAGGTGATTAACATGGACCCTGAGGTGAAGTTGCAGCTGACAAAGCTGGTGTCTGTGCGGCTGTGCCCCCCCATCCCTGGGCAGGCCCTGCTGGACCTGGTAGTCAACCCCCCTCAGGCTGACGAGCCTTCCTATGCCACATTCATCAAGGTCAGCATACACATGAAGTGGATGTCCAGTTATGATTCAGCCCTAAATGTCGCATAAAGCTTATTACAGCATAACAAGTACTGTTCAGTTTTTTATTTGTGTATATACTTTGTGTCACACCTTGTTGGTATTATCCTGACCTCTTTACAGGAGCGTACTGCCAACCTGCATATCCTGTCTGAGAAGGCCAAGATGACAGAGCAGGTCCTTAACACGGTCCCAGGGATCCACTGTAACCCTGTCCAGGGAGCCATGTACACCTTCCCCCGCCTCACACTGCCAGAGAAAGCCATCAACGCAGCCAAGGTCTCTTTCCCTCGCTCCCCATTTCTCTCTCCAATGTTATTCAGCCCATATGCTCACTCCACCCTCTCTGTCGCTGTGTGTGTAGGAAAAGGAACAGGCTCCAGACATGTTCTACTGTATGAAACTGCTGGAGGAGACAGGCATCTGTCTGGTCCCAGGGAGTGGCTTCGGACAGAGGGATGGAACCTACCACTTCAGGTTAGACCTGTTCACTGCTACTGTACACTGTCAACGCCAGTGTTTAGTGACGGTTAAGGTTAGATAATAACACTGCCTCTTTCTTTCTGTAGGATGACCATCTTGCCTGCAACTGAAAAGCTAAAGAATGTATTGGAAAAGATCAGGGAGTTTCATAAGCGGTTCACAGAGGAGTTCTCATAACCCCAAACTCCTCCCCCCTCCTCTACCTAGTCCAGTCTGTCACAGAAACCCACCCCTCCTCCTCAGCAACTGGATTGAATATCAAACAGAAAGGGTGCCAGTGAGTTACCAAGTGCCTTTGTGTGGCTGGAACGGTCACCACACCACACCCCCTGTTCGACTCTCTCCCCTCTAATGCCCTAGAGTTGACATTACAAGGAAAGCACTGTTAAAAAAACGGCACTATTTAACATGGTACCTGGTCTGCTGTTCTGTTTTAGCTCATTGTTTTTAATTGTGTGTCAGACAGCATCTGCACAGTGGCTGGTGGCACCTTAATTGGGGAGGACAGGCTCATAGTAATGGCTGGAATGGAATAAATGGAATGGCATGTGTTTGATACACTCCATTCCAGCCATTACTATGAGCTGTTCTCCCCTCACCAGTTTCCTGTGCAGTGTGTGTGTGTGTGTATATATGTGATGATGGACCTTTTTAGTCTTCAGTTCATGACTGTAACTTTATTTTTTCAGTTGAGAGTTTACTTGTCCTGCCAAGTATTTTACAGGTCATACAGCAACACTATGGTCCAAATTAGTCCTAATATCAGTAAATGAGGTGTGCTTCTATTGCACAACAGGGGAGTGCAATGGATATTGTGTTAAAAAGGGTGCTGGGTTGAAAAAGGGTACTGTGCGCTACTGTGTGTCCAATGAACAGTCTGACTGTAGCTACAGTATTTTTTATAACTAATGTTGATTTTATCTAGAATTGTATAAATAAAATAAATGTGTCTTTGTCATGTATTTGTGTACTTCATCAGTATGGGAAGTTGAAAGACACAGATTGCCAACTGAGTTTACTTCTACAAAGAAAGAGAGACCTTTCCTACCACATTCTCTGGCAATGTTTATGTCTGACTACAGGAGTTGAAAAGACGGCACAAACAGATCTGGCTATACTACATACATAATATTTTGTAAATGTGTCAAGAAACCATGAATTAATTAATGAATGCGTGATGATTGGGTTACAAGGTATGTCAAACTGTCCACCAGGAGGAGACACCGTCACGTCTTGAACGAACGGATCTACTTCCAAATGATTGGCATACTGAGACGCCAATAGAACTTTAGACAGTCGCTATTGTTACCAACCCAAATGCAGATGTACTGTTGGTAGGCGGCACAGAACAGGAAATAGTGACAATGAATGATGCAGCTTCAGCTCCACAGTGCAAACATTTGTAAATTATCAATATTCAGGTATATATATGTCTATTAACATGCACTATTAGATGAGTTTCAAACCGGACGCTTGTTTTACTGGACTTCTGAAGTTTAATCCCAGCAAATAATATCGTTTTGACGGTAAGTAGCTAGCTAGGCTAACTGTTAGCCAGCTACTAAACATAACGTTAGCTCGTGATGAACGCCTAGATATCCTATCAAATAATTGTTTCTTCAATATCTAGTAGCTATAGACTTTCCCAGCTCTATTTTAATAAAGGGATAGTAACTACTATTGGCCATAATAACTAGCTACGTAGGCAGGCCTTTCGACTATAGATGTTTGCTAACCAGTTGGCTACCAACCATTTCAGCTAGCTAGCTAGCTAGAGCTGTTCAACACCTATTTATCACCATCTCAACTTTCATGACTTCTACCATCAAAATGCTCAAATACAGCCAACAAGTGTTTTTTCCCTGCTATGTAGCTATTCCATGTCACTGTAACAACGTATTCATCAGTCAATGCAGTTTGCTGCATTTTCTCTGATCTGTGCACCCTCTTCTGTCCACAGCAATGGGGGAGGTTGAGCTGTCCTGTCTGGCCTATGTGAAGATGTACCTGCATGGCTGTCTGTTTCCACGGTGCAGTGTCAATGGGCTGCTGTTGTCGTCCAGCCCAGCAGGTGGTGCTGTCTGTGTGACAGACTGCGTGCCCCTGCTCCACTCTCACCTACCTTTGGCTCCCATCACCCAGCTGGCTCTCACACAGGTAACCATTTAATAACCCGAGTGGTCTTTACTGTCAAACATATGTCTGAAATGACCAAATACATTTAGCTTAACCACTCATCCTTACCTGGCAGTGGTGCATGTACATTGTGGTTCAGTCTTTTGACTTTTCATGTATTTGTTATGCTGTAATGTATCATACCTTATTTGCTTCAGGTGGATGTATGGTGTGCACAGACACAGCAGAGGATTGTAGGATACTACCAAGCCAACGCCTGTGTGTCAGACAGCAGGTGTGGTCCAGCATCACTATCGACTCTGTAGATGTTAATTTCTCTTATCACGTAGTTTCAGTGGCCTGTTAGCCTGCTTATCATGTGCATATCACCTGTGTGTTAAACTAACCACTATCACATGTGTTAAACATTAACCATTCCTTCTCTTTCCCCTTCGCTGGGCAGCCCTACGCCATGTGCATTGAAGATTGCAGACAAGATTGCCGAGCAGTGTAACAATGCAGTTTTGTTAATGGTAAGCATCCACTGGGGTTTTATTGTCTAAATTCCTGTGTGTGTGTACATGGTCACAATGCAGATTTTTGGTATGTCTTTATGCTGTGTGCCATCTACTTCTCTCTTATGATCTATGGCTTTTCAGATTGATGGTGGAAAGATGTCTCCTGACTACAGGGTGCCTCCCATAGTGATGTATGAGCGGAAAGACACCCGCTGGACCCTCAAAGACAAACACACGTAAGAGCTGGACATCTCTGCTATCCTTCTTTCAAGATATTGTAGTTAACTACCGTTTGCTTTTCTGTTGATAACACACCTGTTATCAAATGCATTCACACAGTAACTGTGGCAACTGCATATGACTACATACAGTCAGGTCCAAAGATATTTGGACATTGACCAAGTTATTATTATTTTAGCTGTCTACCACAGCATATTGGAGTTGAAATTAAATAATGAATATGAACTGAAAGTGCAGACTTTCAGCTTTAATTTGAGGGTATTTACATCCAAATCAGGTGAACGGTGTAGGAATTGCAGCACTTGTTATGTGGTCCCCCTCTTTTTAAAAGACCAAAAGTAATTGGACATTTGGCTGCTCGGCTGTTCCATGGCCAGGTGTGTGTTATTCCCTCATTAGTTCATTTACAAGTAAGCAGATAAGGTCTAGAGTTGATTTAAAGTGTGGCATTTGCATTTGGAATGTGTTGCTGTTAACCCTCAATTTGTCCAAAGAGCTGTCACTGCCAGTGAAGCAAGCCATCATTAGGCTGAAAAATCTAAACAAGCCCATCAGAGAGATAGCAAAAACATTAGGTGTGGCCAAATCAACTATTTGGTACATTCTTAAAAAGAAAGAACGCACTGGTGAGATCAGGAACACCAAAAGGCCCGGAAGACCATGTAAAACAACTGTGGTGGATGACAGAATAATTACTTCCCTGGTGAAGAAAAACCCCTTCACAACAGTTGGCCAGATCAAGAACACCCTCCAGGAGGTAGGCGTATCTGTGTCAGTCAACAATCAAGAGAAGACTACACCAGAGTAAATACAGAGGGTTTACCACAAGATGTAAACCATTGGTAAGCCTCAAAAACAGGAAGACCAGATTAGAGTTTGCCAAAAAACATCTACAAAACCTGTAGAGTTCTGGAACAACATCCTATGGACAGATGAATCAAAGATAATCTTGTACCAGAATGATGGGAAGAGAAGAGTATGGAGAAGGGAAGGAACTGCTCTTGATCCGAAGCATACCACCTCATCTGTGAAGCATGGTGGAGGTAGTGTTATGGCGTGGGCATGTATGGCTGCCAATGGAACGGGTTCCCTTGTATTTATTGATGATGTGACTACTGACAAAAGCAGCAGGATGAATTCTGAAGTGTTTGGGCTATATTATCTGCTCAGATTCAGCCAAATGCTTCAAAACTCATTGGATGGCGCTTCACAGTGCAGATGGACAATGACCCGAAGAATACTGCGAAAGCAACCCAATACTTTAAGGCAAAGAAGTGGAATGTTCTGCAATGGCCAAGTCAATCACCTGACCTGAATCCAATTGAGCATGCGTTTCACTTGCTGAAGGCAAAACTGAAGGCAAAACGCCCCAAGAACAAGCAGGAACTGAAGACCGCTGCAGTAAAGGCCTGGCAGAGCATCACCAGGGAAGAAACCCAGCATCTGGTGATGTCTATGGGTTCCGGAGTTCAGGCAGTCATTGACTGCAAAGGATTTGCAACCAAGTATTAAAACTCACAATTTAATTTATGATTGTTAGTTTGTCCAATTACTTTTGAGCCCCTAAAATTGGGGGGGGATGTATAAAAATGGTTGTAATTCCTACACGGTTCATACAATAATTTTGACAAAACCCTTAAATTAAAGATGAAAGTCTACAGTTAAAAGCACATCTTGATTGTTTCCTTTCAAATCCATTGTGGTGGCATACAGAGCCAAAATGATGCAAATTGTGTCACTGTCCAAATACTTATGGACCTGACTATACATTGTATCTGAGTGAGCATGGAACTAAATTCCAATAGTGTCAGTAGCAAGGTTTCCATCCAACTGGCAACAGATTTATACAAATATTCTAAAATCTGCATGAAAAAATTCGAATTTTCCCACCAGAGATGTTTCCATCAAATTGACTTGTTGCAGATAAGTCTGTGTGTGATGACCTAGTTCACATAAAAATAACTATTGCTGTTAAATTCCCATGTACCAAATAAAAAGTACAAGTTAAATGGGTTTCATCGCATTTCCAGCTCTTCTGATGGTTTTGTCACAAAATGTTGCGTTATATAGCGTATGTGCCCACTCTGGTCTTGGCACGTGCACCCTAGCCAACAGCTTGCAGATAGTGCGGGTATAGCCTACATTAGATTATTAAGGACAAAATAACGAGATTCTCTTTGTCAAACGGCAGCCAAGCATCCATCATTATGTCACCAGAATAAGACTCCGAATATTTATTGGAAAGGAGCGTAAAGCTCATCACCGTGCACTTTCACCACCCTATGAAGTATATCATAACTTATTTCATCTGTAGCCTAATACATTGCATGCTTTCCCAAGTCGTAGTGGGAGGACCACGCAACATCATCGCGTGACTCCAAGTTTACTTCGATATGGTTATATCAATATTTGTGCATAAAAGCGTTTCCACCGCCATTTATCACAATTTTAGACAAAAAGATCCCACCTTGTTTAGCGTATTTTGTTTTGTCGACACTTGGAAAGTGTATCGCCAAATTAGCTTTTTTCATCAGTCATGTACTTTACTTGCATAAAAAGGTTGGATGGAAACCTGGTTAGTGTCAGTACCTGAAGAGGAAGTACAGATTCATTAGGATGGAAACCTGGTTAGTGTCAGTACCTGAAGAGGAAGTACAGATTCATTAAAGCTACCTTTGTTTTTCTTCCAGGATAATGCTGCGGCAGTGGGAGGAGACTCGGGAAATAGCCAGCCAGCTGCTGGATGCTGGAGATCACTCGTTATTGGTGGATTTTGACAGCCATTTGGATGACATCACTAGGGACTGGACAAATCAGAAACTCAATGCCAAAATAGCAGAGCTTGCCTCACCAGCCAATGGTAATGTCTGAAATAAACTTGCGGATTAATTTGTTGCATCGTTACATTTCAAAAGTTAGAATTATATGTCTTAAACCTACTGATACTGCAAATATTTTAAGAATCTTCTTTTTATTAACATCTAACAGCCAAATAAGCACATCATCATGATCATTTAGAAATATGAAATACATTTAATGCGGTCAGACAGAACACATTGAATAAAAGACAGGCATAAATAACAGAAATAATTAGTTTGACAGATCTGTGCAGTCTTCCGGTCTGTCCGGAGTGTGCCTTGTCAAGCCCAGCAGCAATGTTGTTAACCCACTTAAAACCACTGACAGAGATATGCTCATAGTTCACTGGCATCACAACATTATGTGCATCCTGTCCCACTGCTTTCAGTGGGTAACCTTTTATCAATTTATTAAACTACATCTACAAACTATAAAAAGTGTTCATGTGCTATTTTTCTTCTTCAAATAAACATCAGTTCACATTAATTTCTACAATACTAACAGATTAAAACGTCTGACAAGCCAGCCATCACCTTGTGCACTTAAAGGCTTAAGTAGACAATAGAAATTCAGAAAACTATACTTAATTTGTGCAATGGAGCAAGATAGAACAACAGATTGCCAGTTCAAAGGTGCGGAAAACAACCTTTCAGACATGGGTCCCTAGAACAATCTCCACACACCATAACGCTAGAACAGGGTTGCCCAACCCTGTTCCGGGAGAGCTACCCTCCTGTAGGTTTTCACTCCAACCCCAGGTGTTATTAACCTGATTCATCTTATCAACCTGCTAATTATTAGAATCAGGTATGCTAGATTAGGGTTGGAGCAAAAACCTACAGGATGGTAGCTCTCCAGGAACAGGGTTGGGCAGTCCTGCCCTAGAACAATATCCACACACCATAACCCTAGAACAATCTCCACAAACCATAACCCTAGAACAATCTCCACAAACCATAACCCTAGCACAATCTCAACACACCTGCTTTATACTGTGGCTTGTGTAATTTACTAATTGGGTACACCTGTAAAGTGACCTGCCATGCAAAACTGAGCCAATCTCAATTAACACAATTGACCAAACAATTAACTGCTTAACGTTGGGACTAATAGTAAGCACTGAGTTATGGAGAGAAGATTAACAAATACAAAACATAAACACACTTGCTCTTGAATACATACTTGCAAACACATTTAAAAGAGTCCAATGTCTCTAGTGAAGGAGCCTCTCCTTCAAAGTCTTAATATTATCGTTCTCTATAGAAATGTGCTTAACAAGCGTTACCACTTTCAGAAACAAAAACTACAGACAAGTTGGTTTCCTGCCTCTTAACGGTTGGCATGGTGATGATCAAATCACTGACCTTCAGCCTACTATGGCTTACGAGCCTGTCAGTGTTTCTCTCATATACTACTTAAAACAACTGTCAACAGTTACACTATCACAGACTATGTAAGCAACATGAGGACACAGAGAGGTATCTGAAGCAGTACCAGTCAGTATTCAAAGACTGCAACAAGGAGTAGAAGTATCTGACTCCATATAAAAGTGAATTTGAAACCATTTGGAACATCAGTATAACATCACAAGTTGGTAAAGGGCAATCCTGAGGGCTAAACCAAAGTGATGTCTTCCACTCCATGTAGTGCTATTCAGACAAGTATGTCATGCATCATGTGTATGACTTAGTATCAGATCAGAGTGCTTAATTAAAAAACGACTGGTCAATTATACAAGATGTCCTGTGATTGGATGCTAAAGGAAGGCTAAGGCACTTTTACCAGGTTCCGTGCTATCCGGGATCCTTGGGACGTCCCTACCCCATTGAAGTTGACATTTGTATATGGTTAAGGTTAGGGTTTAAGGTAGGGACGTCCCAAGGAGCTCGGATAGCAATGACCCTGGTACCAGGTTGATGGTGACATCTCCTGATTCGCTGGTTATGTTGCGGAGATAGGTCATTGACTCCTGGAAGTCTTCAGCTTCCTTGACCTGCTGCTGAGCCCAGGGTAGGGTTATCTGGAGGAGAGGGGGTGGGTGGTTCAGTCCCGCTTTATTTCACAGTGAAAGATAATGTGTAGCTGAAGTGTTAACAGATTCTGCGATATACATTTTAAAAGGTAATTTCAGATTGAGCCGACGAATGTACAATGCAGTCTCCGCTAAAGAGGGAACATTGCCTTTAAATTTCAATCACGCTGTAAAGCTGAATTTCTGCGATGCGGAGCCCCTAGTATTTACATTCTAAGGTACAGTGGCTTGCGAAAGTATTCACCCCCCTTGGCATTTTTCCTATTTTGTTGCCTTACAACCTGGAATTAAAATGGATTTTTTGGGGGTTTATATAATCTGATTTACACAACATGCCTACCACTTTGAAGATGCAAAATATTTTTTCTTGTGAAACAAACAAGAAATAAGACCAAAAAACAGAACTTGAGCTTGCATAATTATCCCCCCCCCCCCCCGCAGCAATTACAGCTGCAAGTCTCTTGGGGTATGTCTATAAGCTTGGCACATCTAGCCACTGGGATTTTTGCCCATTCTTCAAGGCAAAACTGCTCCAGCTTCTTCAAGTTGGATGGGTTCCGCTGGTGTACAGCAATCTTTAAGTCATACCACAGATTCTCAATTGGATCGAGGTCTGGGCTTTGACTAGGCCTTTCCAAGATGTTTCCCCTTAAACCACTCAAGTGTTGCTTTAGCAGTATGCTTAGGGTCATTGTCCTGCTGGAAGGTGAACCTCTGTCCCAGTCTCAAATCTCTGGAAGACTGAAACAGGTTTCCCTCAAGAATTTCCCTGTATTTAGCGCCATCCATCATTCCTTCAGTTCTGACCAGTTTCCCAGTCCCTGCCGATGTAAAACATCCCAATAGCATGATGCTGCCACCACCATGCTTCACTGTGGGGATGGTGTTCTCGAGGTGATGAGAGGTGTTGGGTTTGCGCCAGACATTTTCCTTGATGGCCAAAAAGCTCAATTTTAGTCTCCATATGTTTGGGGAGTCTCCCACATGCCTTTTGGCGAACACCAAACGTGTTTGCTTATTTTTTCTTTAAGCAATGGCTTTTTTCTGGCCACTCTTCCGTAAAGCCCAGCTCTGTGGAGTGTACGGCTTAAAGTGGTCCTATGGACAGATACTCCAATCTCAGCTGTGGACCTTTGCAGCTCCTTCAGGGTTATCTTTGGTCTCTTTGTTGCCTCGCTAATTAATGCCCTCCTTACCTGGTCCATGAGTTTTGGTGGGCGGCCCTCTCTTGGCAGGTTTGTTGTGGTGCCATATTCTTTCAATTTTTTAATAATGGATTTAATGGTGCTCCGTGGGATGTTCAAAGTTTCTGATATTTTTTTTATAACCCAACCCTGATCTGTACTTCTCCACAACTTTGTCCCTGACCTGTTTGGAGAGCTCCTTAGTCTTCATGGTGCCGCTTGCTTGGTGGTGCCCCTTACTTAGTGGTGTTGCAGACTCTGGGGCCTTTCAGAACAGGTGTGTATATATATACTGAGATCATGTGACACTTAGATTGCACACAGGTGGACTTTATTTAACTAATTATGTGACTTCCAAAGGTAATTGGTTGCACCAGATCTTATTTAGGGGCTTCATAGCAAAGGGGGTGAATACATATGCATGCACCACTTTTCCGTTATTTATTTTTTTGAATTTTTTTAAACAAGTTATTTTTTTAATTTCACTTCACCAGTTTGGACTGTTGTGTATGTCCATGACATGAAATCCAAATAAAAATCAATTTAAATTACAGGTTGTAATGCAACAAAATAGGAAAAATGCCAAGGGGGATGAATACTTTTGCAAGGCACTGTATGCATTTGCTACACCTTTTGTTTCCATTTGAACAGGTTTAACAGTTCTTTATGAGTAGGTGGGGAACGGCTTGGTCAGCTGTACCTGTATGATGATGAGTTTGCTGGATGGGTCCTCTGTATCACTGAAATACAAGGTGAAGCCACACTGAGGAGGGTCTCCCCCGTATCTGCGGAAGTGGTCCAGCTCTAAGGAACCACACAGAGTCAGTAAATACACACTGACTGCTGAAATACTCAAATCCATTAAGGGGACAAAAAAGAAGTGGGTGATCCTCACCAACAGACCAAGAGAGAGTGAACAGCCCCATGCCACTCACCCATTCTGAAAGCCTCTCTATCGAAGAGCCGCACGGGCTCCACAGCATGGTTCATCTTGTGGGGTCCCGCCGTGGCAGAATGTGGCCCTGTCCAGAACACCTGGCCCTGGCAGTAGCGCTTAGCATAGACCCCTATCCCCGTGGTGGTCAGGATCACCCCTTTCTCCAAGAAGGGCAGCAGGGTGGAGAGGGCCTGGAACTGGGGCCCGATGCCAGGGCTGGAGGTCAGGGTGGAGGGGGGGTCGGGCAGGGGGATGCGGGGGAACCCAGACACCATCGGGGTGGGGGGAACGGGCGAGGAGGGCAGATAGGCGATCCGGACATCGCTGCCCATGACCCCACGTTTAAGCACCACCTCTCCCATGTACTTCACTAAGACATGGAAAGAGTCCTGGGCTGGGGGGAGAGAGAATGATATTGAATGAGAGACAGCAGACTGCATTTTCACAGTGTATGTGATGAAAAACAGATCTGACATACTCTGTCTAGCATTTACTGCATCATGCATCATCAGTAGCATTACCTCCAGGGGGAGGGACGGTCTCGATCGTGAAGTTCACCTGGATCTCATTGACTGCTAGAGGAAGACAACAGAATGTCAAGAGCATGTCAATCAACCACATGCTATTCAAATCAAATCAAATCAAATTGTATTGGCCACATGCGCCGAATACAACAGGTGCAGACATTACAGTGAAATGCTTACTTACAGCCCTTAACCAACAGTGCATTTATTTTTAACAAAAAAGTAAAAATTAAACAACAACAAAAAAAGTGTTGAGAAAAAAAGAGCAGAAGTAAAATAAAATAACAGTAGGGAGGCTATATATACAGGGGGGTGCCGGTGCAGAGTCAATGTGCGGGGGCACTGGGTAGTTGAAGTAATATGTACATGTGGGCAGAGTTAAAGTGACTATGCATAAATAATTAACAGAGTAGCAGCAGCGTAAAAGGATGGGGTGGGGGGGCAGTGCAAATAGTCTGGGTAGCCATGATTAGCTGTTCAGGAGTCTTATGGCTTGGGGGTAGAAGCTGTTGAGAAGTCTTTTGGACCTAGACTTGGCACTCCGGTACCGCTTGCCGTGCGGTAGCAGAGAGAACAGTCTATGACTAGGGTGGCTGGAGTCTTTGACAATTTTGAGGGCTTTCCTCTGACACCGCCTGGTATAGAGGTCCTGGATGGCAGGAAGCTTGGCCCCAGTGATGTACTGGGCCGTACGCACTACCCTCTGTAGTGCCTTGCGGTCGGAGGCCAAGCAGTTGCCATACCAGGCGGTGATGCAACCAGTCAGGATGCTCTCGATGGTGCAGCTGTATAATTTTTTGAGGATCTGAGGACCCATGCCAAATCTTTTCAGTCTCCTGAGGGGAATAGGCTTTGTCGTGCCCTCTTCACGACTGTCTTGGTGTGTTTGGACCATGATAGTTCGTTGGTGATGTGGACACCAAGGAACTTGAAGCTCTCAACCTGTTCCACTACAGCCCCGTCGATGAGAATGGGGGGCGTGCTCAGTCCTCTTTTTTTTCCCTGTAGTCCACAATCATCTCCTTTGTCTTGGTCACGTTGAGGGAGAGGTTGTTGTCCTGGCACCACACGGCCAGGTCTCTGACCTCCTCCCTATAGGCTGTCTCATCGTTGTCGGTGATCAGGCCTACCACTGTTGTGTCGTCGGCAAACTTAATGATGGTGTTGGAGTCGTGCCTGGCCATGCAGTCATGGGTGAACAGGGAGTACAGGAGGGGACTGAGCACGCACCCCTGAGGGGCCCCCGTGTTGAGGATCAGTGTGGCAGATGTGTTGTTACCTACCCTTACCACTTGGGGGCAGCCTGTCAGGAAGTCCAGGATCCAGTTGCAGAGGGAGGTGTTTAGTCCCAGGATCCTTAGCTTAGTGATGAGCTTTGAGGGCACTATGGTGTTGAATGCTGAGCTGTAGTCAATGAATAGCATTCTCACGTAGGTGTTCCTCTTGTCCAGGTGGGAAAGGGCAGTGTGGAGTGCAATAGAGATTGCATCATCTGTGGATCTGTTGGGGCGGTATGCAAATTGGAGTGGGTCTAGGGTTTCTGGGATAATGCTGTTGATGTGAGCCATGACCAGCCTTTCGAAGCACTTCATGGCTACAGACGTCAGTGCTACGGGTCGGTAGTCATTTAGGCAGGTTATCTTAGAGTCCTTGGGCACGGGGACTATGGTGGTCTGCTTGAAACGTGTTGGTATTACAGACTCAGTCAGGGACATGTTGAAAATGTCAGTGAAGACACTTGCCAGTTGGTCAGCACATGCTCGGAGTACACGTCCTGTTAATCCGTCTGGCCCTGCGGCCTTGTGAATGTTGACCTGCTTAAAAGTCTTACTCACATCGGCTACGGAGAGCGTGATCACATAGTCATCCGGAACAGCTAGTGCTCTCATGCATGCTTCAGTGTTGCTTGCCTCGAAGTGAGCATAGAAGTGGTTTAGCTCGTCTGGAAGTCTTGTGTCACTGGGCAGCTCGCGGCTGTGCTTCCCTTTGTAGTCTGTAATAGTTTTCAAGCCCTGCCACATCCGACGAGCGTCAGAGCCAGTGTAGTACGATTCAATCTTAGTCCTGTATTTACTATTTGCCTGTTTGATGGTTCGTCGGAGGGCATAGCGGGATTTCTTATAAGCGTCCGGGTTAGAGTCCCGCTCCTTGAAAGCGGCAGCTCTACCCTTTAGCTCAGTGCGGATGTTTCCTGTAATCCATGGCTTCTGGTTGGGGTATGTACGTACGGTCACTGTGGGGACGACATCATCGATGCACTTATTGATGAAGCCAGTGACTGATGTGGTGTACTCCTCAATGCTATCTGAAGAATCCCGGAACATGTTCCAGTCTGTGCTAGCAAAACAGTCCTGTAGCTTAGCATCTGTGTCATCTGACCACTTTTTTATTAACCGAGTCACTGGTGCTTCCTGCTTTAGTTTTTGCTTATAAGCAGGAATCAGGAGGATAGAGTTATGGTCAGATTTGCCAAATGGAGGGCGAGGGAGAGCTTTGTATGCGTCTCTGTGTGTGGAGTAAAGGTGGTCTAGAGTTTTTTTTCCTCTGGTTGCACATTTAACATGCTGGTAGAAATGAGGTAGAACGGATTTAAGTTTCCCTGCATTAAAGTCCCCGGCCACTAGGAGCGCTGCATCTGGATGAGCGTTTTCCTGCTGATTTATGGCCTTATACAGCTCATTCAATGCAATCTTAATGCCAGCATTGGTTTGTGGTGGTAAATAGACAGCTATGAAAATATAGATGAAAACTCTCTTGGTAAATAGTGTGGTCTACAGCTTATCATAAGATACTCTACCTCAGGCGAGCAAAACCTCGAGACTTCCTTAGTATTTGATTTTGTGCACCAGCTGTTGTTTACAAATATACACAGACCGCCACCCCTTGTCTTACCGGAGTCAGCCGTTCTATCCTGCCGATGTAGCGTATAGCCCGCTAGCTGTATGTTATCCATGTCGTCGTTCAGCCACGACTCGGTGAAACATAAGATATTACAGTTTCTAATGTCCCGTTGGTAGGAGAACCGTAATCTTAGGTCATCCAATTTGTTCTCCAATGATTGAAGATTGGCTATTGGAACTCCCCAGAGTGAAGAGACAGAGTAGCTGAGAGATCCAACACCAATGAACATAGAGATTCAGTGTCTGACAGACATTTGGAGGACAGACATGACATTGTGTTAGTAAGACATAAGACTTACTCCGAGGACTCTTCAGGATGTCTGAGGGCTGATCAACCTGGTCTAGCTGCACTGTAAGAACACTTTCCTCAATCTCCTGAACAGACCGATAAATAAAAACATCAAACATGTCGGTGAGACAGACCGACATGAATAATAGAGATGCAACTTGTTTCCACTGGATTGTTATTTTCTCCTCAAAATGCCAGACCTACCATGGTGAATGGCAGGGAGGTGGTGACTTCTTTCATCTGTTTGACCTTCACCACCTCCTCTTCCTCCTCCTCGATGTCTGAATCACGGCTCCTTCTCTTCCTCCCCCCTGCTCGGGCCTTTATGTCAACACTCCCCAACGCTGTGAAGAGAAAAGGGACCAAATCAAATGTTATTTGTCATGTGCCGAAAACAACAGTGAAATGCTTACTTACAAGCCCTTAACCAACAATGCAGTTTTAAGAAAAATAAGTGTTAAGTAAAACATAGATAAGTTTTAAAAAATAACAAAAAAAAATAACAAATAACTAAAGAGCAGCAGTAAAAGAACAGTATGGAGGCTATATACAGGGGTACCGGTACAGAGTCAATGTACGGGGGCACCGGTTAGTCGAGGTAATTGAATTTGTTTACTGCACTTTAACCTGCTTTGAAGTTGTCTCCATAGCTACGAACTATATGGAGTTATTGTTGTGCTGATAACATTTGCACCGCTGACTCTGGTATGACTATGTCCCTTTGGATTGACTGAGGGAACTAGAGTAGAGTACTGCATGTGGTAATGGAGTTGACCAATATTAAAATGTCAATCTTCTCAACCTCAAGTGAAACTTCCTCAAACTTAAAGAATGCTCACGGCTACACCCTGTTTCTATTCCCAGATACTAGGTATGATGATGTGGTTATAGATGTATACACAAGTCCAAAGGATCAAAAGATAATTGCTGCAAATAATTGCTGGAACATCTTAGCAGATGAGTAGAAATAAACATAGCATAACAAACTAACAGTGTGTGTGCTTGGCTCACCTTGTTCATTGATGGGTACGAGGCGGTAGACTTTGTATGGTTCAGAGATTTCCAGCTGTGACCTCTCGGGTTCCTCTCTGAACTCCGGGCTCTTATTGAGAGCAACGCGCAGCCGGGTCTTCCAGGAGGCAGGGTCCGCACGACCCCCCTCAGACAACTTCCCCTTAAACACTGCCCATGCCTGTCAAGGAGTAGGAAGAGAAGGCATTTAGATTCAGGAAGTAATATCTACTACTGTGTTTTTAATAGATTTTACATGACGAGCCTACTGTAAAATGAATAGTTTATGAACTAGCAATGATAAAGTTCATAGTGTCAGGACCTTGAAGATGGCACCATCCACTTCGCTGCGGAAGTCTTGTTTCCCCCCGTGTTTCCAGGGGATACGGAACATGGTCTTGGCGTCGTTGTCCCATATCAGGCCAGGGTATTTCCCACTGCTGACCTGCACCAAGACATTCAACAGGATAGAGTGGGGTGAGTCTAGGGCAACACTCAACCCATTTCCCAGACAGCCAGTACACTGACTGTACCAATCACTATGACATACCAGCTGAAACACTTAAGACACACTCACCGTAATCAGCTGTTACAGTGCACACACATTTGCACAAAAGGGACTATTGACCCCATCCTCCACAAACACTCACCTGTTCTACCATCCAAGAGCGTAATCTGCGCGTGGAGCGAATTTTCCCAGATGCCATAGCTGTGAAGACACAGTATAACTTTATTTTAATCTAGTTTGGTAATACAATTGTTTTGTCTGCTGTTTGAAGATAGTGTACAAAACCGAAAAGTTAAAAGATACAAAAGCGAGCAGGAAGCACGTAGAACGGATCTACCGCGTATCAGACTTGCTTTCAATGAAAATGACAGATCCATAACACATTTCTATGTGAATTTGGTCGGGTAGCTCACATTGTTACATACTGGACCTTTAAATAATGATTATATGTGAGTAACTATTTTGCCAATGATGGTTTGACTGTAATAATACTTAGACATAATAAAGTATGAAATAATTAGCCACATGGGACCTAATCACTTTGACTGTAAATTAATGACTTCTTATTCTGCATCGGTTGGTATTAAATTATGAACAGCAGCAGCAGATAATATCAAACTATTAGTCTCCATTTAAAAATAGCAAACTAGATAATAAATCAACAAATTGCTCATAAAGTGAAACTGTTTTGCATACAACTTTTCCACAGATTTATAATGATTGTCATGAATGGAAACAGTTTTTTGGGGATGATCTGGTTTCGCTTACCTTAGGTTGCGTTTCCTAAATTTCCTCACTACAGCTGAGCGCACCCGCGCATAGCACTTTCATCAGAAAAAAACAGAAATGGTTTGCTTGCTTCCGGCAGAGCAGAGGAAGACACGCGTTTTCCCAGAAATCACGTGACTTTACAGAACTAACGTTGGTCCTGTTGTGACGCCAGCGGGCGACATATCGCTTAAAATATGGCCTATGCTCAGAAAGTAGTCTCCCTAGGCAGAGCCTCCCACAATTAACACCCAGACTGCATTCCAAACACGTAAAAGACACACCCTCTCCCCTCAGCCCTCAAATTAAGTCGTCACTTTTAATGACGTATCATGAGACGGGCATTAATGTGGGGATTCAGGTTCTCTGTAGAGAACTCAGACAGTGTTCTTGTTCTTTACCAGGAGCAGTGGTGTAAAGTACTTAAGTAGTACATTAAAGTATTTTTACTTAAGTCGTTTTTTTGAGTATCTATACTTTACTTTACTTTATATTTTGACTACTTTTACTTTTACTTCACTACATTCCTAAAGAAAATTATGTACTTTTTACTCCTTACATTTTCCCTGACACCCAAAAGTACTCGTTAAATTTGTAATGCTTAGCAGGACAAAAAATGGTAAAATGATCAATAGAACATCCCTGGTCATCCCTACTGCCTCTGATCTGGCGGACTCACTAAACACATGCTTCGTTTGTAAGTGATGTCTGAGTGTTGGAGTGTGCCTCTGGCTATCCTAAATAAATAAAAAACAAGAAAATGATGCCGTCTGGTTTGCTTAATATAAGGACTTTGAAAATATATATACTTTTACTTTTGATACTTAAGTATATTTTATCAATTACATTTACTTTTGATACTTAAGTATATTTTAAACCAAATACTTTTAGACTTTTACTCAAGTAGTATTTTACTGAGTGACTTTCACTTTTACTTGAGTCATTTTCTATTAAGGTATCTTTACTTTTACTCAAGTATGAGATATGAGTACTTTTCCCACCACTGACCAGGAGGAAGGTGGGAGATGAGGTATGCTTGAGGTTGTAGTGTATTAGGATTATGGAATGTTGTTTATCTTAGTTCAAATGTAGCAGTTGGAGGGTGACGCCCCAGGGGGGATAGGTGATTGGACGAAAAAGGGAGCAACCCATTTATTGCCATTGTTTATAAGTAGGACCTAGACAAAGAGCGGGCAGAGGCATTCAGATTAATTTGGGACGGTGCTTCTCCAGACACCGCGGGTCTGTAACTTATGCTGTAAACTTGTGATATTAATAAAAGCTTCTAATCACGGTGCAGCCTAAGCGGACTCTTTGATTGACAGCAATAGCCACCAACACCCGACGGGACACGACAAGGTTTAATGGGGGAAACATGGAGAGGGTGGGAGCCTTCAGGTTTCTTGGGGTATACTTTGACACTAGACTGACCTGGGCAGAACACATTGAGAGAGTATTGGGAAAGTGTGCTTTCTGACGGAGAAGGAGTGGGGGGCTGGGGGTTCCTCATTGAGAACCATGTATTGATCCGATCTGTAATAGACTATGGCAGTATAGCGTATGGTTCAGCAGCCCGGACCTCATTAGAAAGGCTAGATGTCATACAGGGGCAAGGACTCAGAATATGTAGTGGGGCGTTGAGGACCTCCCCAGTGGCTGCACTACAGATGGAGGATATGCAGATTATAATTATTGTTTACAATGACGGCCTACCCCGGCCAAACCTGGACAACACTGGGCCAATTGTGCGCTGCCATATGGGACTCCCAATCATGGACCGCCCTTGCCCGGAAATTCGTCACTTGTTCGTGTTTTCAGTCATCATGGAACCACCGGTAGCTGTTGTGTGTGCTTTATATGCTCTACAGTCAATTATGATTGCATTTCATATCTTGGCTAGAAGACAACGCATCTGCAGACATCGAATACCAGCCATCCGACGATATCAGATTGTAGTGTATGGAGATTATGACTTTGCTAATGTTTTCAAGTGGAACCTGAGAGGATGTTTATTCAGTTTCAGAGGGAGTTGTTTTAGAGTGACACCCCATAGAACAGAGGGAGTCTGTGTGTTGTAGACAGGGGATTGGACAGTAGAGGGAGCCACCCATATTTTGGGAAAGATTATAAGTATGGGCTAGCAACAAAGAAGATTAGAGCAGACATTTTCTTTTGGGACTCTGTTCTCCGGGTGATCATGACATCTGTAAACTTATGCTGAAATCTTGTGATATGAATAAAACTTATGATCAAAGTTCAGTATAAGCGGACTCCTTTGTTTAACAGCATAATTAGCAACATTGACTCGACACTACAAGATAAATCGAAAATTATTATGTATAAGTGTGATGTGGCCCCCGTGTAGCTCAGTTGGTAGAGCATGGTGCTTTCAACGCCAGGGTTGTGGGTTCGATTCCCACAGGGGGCCAGTATGAAAAAAAAAGAAGAAAATTGTTTTATGCACTCACTAACTGTAAGTCGCTCTGGATAAGAGTGTCTGCTAAAATGACTAAAATTTTAAATGATGTCAGGGAAAGTTGTATGCGCTAGCTAACACTTCCAAAAGCTAACCAAACAAAAACATCACTACTTTTACAAGACGTGTTTGTGCCGTCATGTGCATTAGTAGGACAATTTCGAATGTATTTATATTTGTTTTTACTTACACCTGTATGTTCACTTCTCCATATTGATGTTGGTTTTAAGTTTAGGCTGAATTTTCTTAGCTGATGAACAATCATCGCAAATTGAATTATGGGGCGTTTCAGGCCCCTGAGTGAACAGGATTGCACACTTGATCACAAACAAGGGCTGTCAACTTCCCTTGCTTGGCTAATTGTTTGGACCGATGGCAAAGATGGCCGCGGGGATTCCCCCAAGTGTTAGGCGAGGGTAAGTGGAGGAGGGTGTGTCTTGTACGTGTTTGGAACGCAGCCCCAGAGACCACAATTGAGAGTATAAAAATGAGACCTGTGATAAAAGTAATTTTCAAAACAATAAAATACTTTATTGCTTGAGTAGCCTATTTACTACATGGTATACCCTGCAATTACACTTTGTATAATCTCACAATATTGACTGTCATTTTTAAGATGATAGACACCTTCCGTTACTTCTTAAGTTGTTTAGTGAAGTATTTAAAAAATATTTTATATCTTTAATAAAAAAATAAACAAGAAAGACAGTTGTTGATTGACCTGTCTTGTATGTCTGTCTTTGCAGCTGTATCCTCACAGAGAGGAAATGTAGATACTATTAACTGTAGATGTCAGAAATCGAATGAAGCATATAAGGAACAAAACATGTTAAACTTCAATGAGATGTAATATAACAGCTTGTTTGGTATTGCTATGTGGTGGGAGGTTTGAAACCTGACTTCTTCACTTGATGCTGTTTGCAAATAGAATACCTGTACATTCCTTAAAATGGTTGATAAAATATTTAAAATAAATCTTCATCTCATCCGAGGAACCTTTTCTCCAAGTGGAACTTCCATCAGTTTCTGTAAAGAAAGAGTAATATACACTTTCACACAATCTGAACCACAACAAAAACACTACATCAAAATTAACATTGAAACTATTTAGTGCAAACTTCCAGTCAGGCCACAAGCCTAACTGTGATGGATGACAGACCTTCAGCAGTCGATCCTGGTACACCCTGTCATCCTCCCCCTCCCCTTGTTGCTCCTCCACCTGGTACCTCTTGCAGGCAACTGTCACCTCTTGTTGTTCGTAGAGAAGAGCGGGGTCCAGGGTGTGTCCGTTAATGAGACTAACCAGGTACTCTCTGTAGTGTTTACTGCAATGGCCACACACAGAGACAGACATATTGAGAACAATGGCCACAAACGGAGACAGACATATTGAGAACAATGGCCACACACAGAGACAGACATATTGAGAACAATGGCCACAAACGGAGACAAAGCGAGAACAGCCTATCAGCCAGCAAAGGTTGTTTAAAAGTGAATATCATTAACTTTCCATGGCATGTCTTCAATACAATTAAACCCACATGATATGTGTGTGTGTGTGTATGTGTGGTAGTGCACATTTATAACAAACAATTAGGTATTGTGTGTGTGTGTGACTCACTCGCAGAGTCCAGCGTGTCCTGGCTGAGTTTGGACTCCACAGGGTGAGTCGATCTGCTGACCCCCGTCATCCTTCTGCTCCATCACTCCACATGCGTCTGAGTCACACAGAAAGATCAAATGAAAGTATGGGCAGAAAGATAAAAAAAATAGTCAAGTTCTCACATACAGCGCATTTGGAAAGTATTCAGACCCCTTGACTTTTTCCAAATGTTGTTACGTTACAGCCTTATTCTAAAATGGATGACATTTGTTTTTTTCCTCATTAATCTACACATAATACCCCATAATGACAAAGTGAAAACAGGTTTTTAGAATTTTTTGCACATTTATTAAAAATAATAAACAGAAATACCTTATCTACATAAGTATTCAGACCCTTTGCTATTTACATTTACATTTACATTTTAGTCATTTAGCAGACGCTAAATTACCTATGAGACTCGAAATTGAGCTCAGGTGAATCCTGTTTCCATTGATCATCCTTGATGTTTCTACAACTTGATTGGACCCACCTTGAGATGTTTCTACAACTTGATTGGACCCACCTGTGGTCAATTCAATTGATTGGACATGATTTAGAAAGGCACACACCTGTCTATATAAGGTCCCACAGTTGACAGTGCATGTCAGAGCAAAAACCAAGCCATGAGGTCGAAATAATTGTCCGTAGAGCTCCGAGACAGGATTGTGTCGAGGCACAGATCTGGGGAAGGGTACCAAAACATTTCTGTAGCATTGAAGGTCCCCAAGAACACAGTGGCCTCCATCATTCTTAAATGGAAGAAGTTTGGAACCACCAAGACTCTTCCTAGAGCTGGCCGCCCGGCCAAACTGAGCAATTGGGGGAGAAGGGCCTTGGTCAGGGAGGTGACCTAGAACCTGATGGACACTCTGGCAGAGCTCCAGAGTTCCTCTGTGGAGATGGGAGAACCTTCCAGAAGGACAACCATCTCTGCAGTACTCCACCAATCAGGCCTTTATGGTGGCCAGACGGAAGCCACTCCTCAGTAAAAGGCACATGACAGCCTGCTTGGAGTTTGCCAAAAGGCACCTAAAGGATTCAGACCATGAGAAACAAGATTCTCTGGTCTGATGAAACCAAGATTGAACTCTTTTTGGCCTGAATGCCAAGCGTCACGTCTGGAGGAAACCTGGCACCATTCCTACGGTGAAGCATGGTGGTGGCAGTATCATGCTGTGGGGATGTTTTTCAGTGACAGGGACTGGGAGACTAATCAGGAACGAGGGAAAGATTAATGGAGCAAAGTACAGAGAGATCCTTGATGAAAACCTGCTCCAGAGCGCTCAGGACCTCAGACTGGGGTGAAGGTTCACCTTCCAACAGGACAACGACCCTAAGCACACAGCCAAGACAAATCTCTAAATGTCCTTGAGTGGCCCAGCCAGAGCCCGGACTTGAACCCGATCGAACATCTCTGGAGAGACCTGAAAATAGCTGTTCAGAGACGCTCCCCATCCAACCTGACAGAGCTTGAGGATTTACAGAGAAGAATGGGACAAACTCCCCAAATACAGGTGCCAAGCTTTTAGCGTCATACTCAAGAAGACTCGAGGCTGTAATCGCTGCCAAAGGTGCTTCAACAAAGTACTTATGTAAATGTGAAATTAACGTTTTTTATTTTTAATACATTTGCAAACATTTCTAAACTGTTTTGTCATTATGGGGTATTGTGTGTAGATTGATGAGGGGGAAACAAATAAATAATACATTTTAGAATAAGGCTGTAACGTAACAAAATGTGGAAAAGGTCAAGGGGTTTGAATACTTTCCGAATGCACTGTAAGTGAGGATAAACAAGATGTTACTCTCACCAGTCTGTGTCCCATTAGGGGGGTCTGTGTTGAACTCAACAGCGTTCCTCTGTGGACAAAATACAAAACACCTCAGCTCAGAAACACAATTTTGAAATGACACCCCTGTAAGGTTCCCAGAACATTACCCATGTAACGTTCCCAGAACATTGTCTTTTGCATTGCCCGAACATTCCCTTTGTAACGTTCCCAGATCATTCCCCCTGTAACGTTCCCAGAACATTCCTTGTCTTTGTACCTGCAACAGGGCCTGTAGTCTGGCAGGCTCCCAGTCCCTGAGGTAAAAGAGACAGTCGCGTGGGTGATGAGCATGGAGACCTGTGATCTTACACTGGATTGTCTTACACGCCGTCTGACAGAGAGCGAGGGGGAGGGAGGGAGAGGGAAAGGGGTGAAGAAGGGAAAGAGAGAAAGGAAACAGACATGAGGATGGATGATGAGAAACCCCTGGCGGAATGAGAGATCCTTCCCTCTGACTGAATCCATTTAGTAAGACATTGTTTACTAGATCAGTGTTTCCCAACCAGTGGTATTTGGACCCCTGGGGGTACTTGGCCTATCCACACGGGGTACTTGAGAAGATTTGACCAGGCCTACTGGTAAAATGCACATGAGGGGGGTACTTCAGGGGTACTCCAGGCAGAGCAAAATTCAGTTGGTGGTACAGTAACTGAAAAAGGATGAGAACCACTGTCCTAGATAATATCCCTGTGCGTGGCTTACAGTATGGAAGGGATTGTTGCAGCCGCTGCAGAACTGGTATCTGCATTGGGAGCAGCTGAAATGCATGCAGCCTCCTTTGGTCAAGGCATACTGGAACCTGCAGTGAGGACAGGCTACGGAGAGGGATGACAAGAAGGGCCACATCATGGTGTTATAACAATTAGGATGATGAGATGGCATTGTGTGCCAGAAGTCAAGAGTCTCAAAGTAGGAGTGCTGATCTAGGATCAGGTCCTGTCTGTCCATATAATCTTATTCATTATGATCTAAAAGGGAAATCTGATCCTATATCAGCACCTACTCTAAAACTCTTTGAGAATACGGGCCAATAACTGCAGGTTGTTCAGGCTGACTGACTCACTGATGCCATTGTCCCGCAGGAACCCGGCCAGCCCCTGTCTCTGGTAGTCAGGGTCATTCTGTCTCTTCCACAACTGGAACTGCTCACAGGATACATCCTGGTGCTGCACTTCCCACTGACAGAGAGATAGAGAGAGAGGGAGGGGGGAGAGAGAGCGTGAGAGAGGAGGAGAAAGAAAGATGGAGAGAGAGACGGGCATCATTATTATTTGGGTCCCACATACATTGAGGGAAAAAAGTATTTGATCCCCTGCTGATTTTGTACGCTTGCCCACTGACAAAGACATGATCAGTCTATAATTTTAATGGTAGGTTTATTTGAACAGTGAGAGACAGAATAACAACAACAAAATGTTGCTTGGCGATGGTCTTGTAGCCCATTCCAGCCTTGTGTAGGTCTACAATCTTGTCCCTGACATCCTTAGAGAGCTCTTTGGTCTTGGCCATGGTGGAGAGTTTGGAATCTGATTGATTGATTGCTTCTGTGGACAGGTGTCTTTTATACAGGTAACAAGCTGAGAATAGGAGCACTCCCTTTAAGAGTGTGCTCCTAATCTCAGCTCGTTACCTGTATAAAAGACACCTGGGAGCCAGAAATCTTTTTGATTGAGAGGGGGTCAAATACTTATTTCCCTCATTAAAATGCAAATCAATTTATAACATTTTTGACATGTGTTTTTCTGGATTTTTTTGTTGTTATTCTGTCTCTCACTGTTCAAATAAACCTACCATTAAAATTATAGACTGATCATTTCTTTGTCATAGGGCAAATGTACAAAATCAGCAGGGATCAAATACTTTTTTCCCTCACTGTACATGTAGCTATGAAATGACATAATAGATAGCAGGCAAGGCAACAACAGTTATCTTTTGTACTTACAGGCTTTTTGCATTGGTTACAAAAGCTCTTCATACACGTGGGACAGGTGACTTTGAACTGGTTTCCATCATAGATAAACCCAAAGGTGCACTGAGGAGGAAAGAGGAGGGAGGAGAAGAGAAGAGAGGGGTGGGTGAAAAGTTCAGTAGAGAAGTAACTGTATATCTGATGGAGCTGGTTAGAAACCCACTCACGTGACAGCACCACAGGAACATGGGGTCCTTCATCAGAGCATGCTCCATCAGCTTCTTGTGGAAGAGCTCGTACACCTCACGATCCAGACAGTCTCGCAGCTAAACACACAACATCAATAACGATGTAATAACCATGTAATAGCACAAGCTTCAACAACACATGATCTCCCCATTTCCATCTGCCTATATCCCTAATAGGGTTGCAAAATTCAACAGGGAATTTTAGAAAAGTTTCTGAATTTTAGAAAATCATTCTATAGCTAGAGGTCTCCTGATATCTCCAGGAGTGATAAATATACTTTTTGTCTTAAAGGGATACTTTGGGATTTTGGCAATGAGGCCCTTTATCTACTTCCTCAGAGTCAGATTAATTCGTGGATTCCATTCTTATGTATCTGTGTCCAGTATAAAGGAATTTAGAGGTAATTTCAAGAGCCAATGCTAACTAGCGTTAGCACAATGGCTGGAAGTCTATGGGTATCTACTAGCATACTAGCAGATACCCATAGACTTCCAGTCATTGTGCTAACACTAGCTAGAATTGTCTCGTAAAACTACCTCCAACTTCCTTCATACTGGACACAGAGACATAAAAATGGAATCCGCGAATTAATCTGACTCTGGGGAAGTAGATAAAGGGCATCAAGTATTCCTTTAATATGTTGTCTACAGTCGTGGTCAAACATTCTGAGAATGACACAAGTATTGTTCTTCACAAAGTTTGCTGCTTCAGTGTTTTTAAATATTTTTGTCAGATGTTACTATGGTATACTGAAGTATAATTACAAGCATTCCATAAGTGTCAAAGGCTTTTATTGAAAATTACATTAAGTTTATTACATTTACGTCATTTAGCAGACGCTCTTATCCAGAGCAATTAGGGTTAAGTGCCTTGCTCAAGGGCACATCGACAGATTTTTCACCTAGTTGGCTCGGGGATT
The DNA here is from genome assembly GCF_020615455.1 of Coregonus clupeaformis. Lineage (NCBI taxonomy): Eukaryota > Metazoa > Chordata > Actinopteri > Salmoniformes > Salmonidae > Coregonus > Coregonus clupeaformis. Next base: position 23,811,948 of record NC_059198.1, on the reverse strand, counting down.
AGAACAAGCGACCTTTCGGTTACTCGCACAACGCTCTTAACCACTAAGCTACCCGCCACCATGCAAAGAGTCAATATTTGCAGTGTTGACCCTTCTTTTTCAAGACCTCTGCAATCTGCCCTGGCATGCTGTCAATTAACTTCTGGGCCACATCCTGACTGATAGCAGCCCATTATTGCATAATCAATGCTTGGAGTTTGTCCGAATTTGTGGGTTTTTGTTTGTCCACCCGCCTCTTGAGGATTGACCACAAGTTCTCAATGGGATTAAGGTCTGAGGAGTTTCCTGGCCATGAAGCCAAAATTTTGATGTTTTGTTCCCAGAGCCACTTAGTTATCACTTTTGCCTTATGGCAAGGTGCTCAATCATGCTGGAAAAGGCATTGTTTGTCACCAAACTGTTCTTGGATGGTTAGGAGAAGTTGCTCTCGGAGCATGTGTTGGTACCATTCTTTATTCATGGCTGTGTTCTTAGACAAAATTGTGAGTGAGCCCACTCCCTTGGCTGAGAAGCAACCCCACACATGAATGGTCTCAGGATGCTTTACTGTTGGCATGACACAGGACTTTACCCCAGTCGTCAGCAGTCCAATCCCTGTACTTTTTGCAGAATCTCAGTCTGTCCCTAATGTTGTTCCTGGAGAGAAGTGGCTTCCTCGCTGCCCTTCTTGACACCAGGCCATCCAGATGCACTCACACCTGCCTGCTGCCATTCCTGAGCAAGCTCTGCACTGGTGATGCCCCGATTCCGCAGCTGAATCAACTTTACTCCTGGCGCTTGCTGGACTTTCTTGGGCGCCCTGAAGCCTTCTTCACAACAATTGAACCTCTCTCCTTGAAGTTTTTGATGATCCGATAAATGGTTGATTTAGGTGCAATCTTACTAGCAGCAATATCCTTGCCTGTGAAGCCCTTTTTGTGCAAGGCAATGATGACGGCACGTGTTTCCTTGCAGGTAACCATGGTTAACCGAGGAAGAACAATGATTTCAAGCACCACCCTCCTTTTAAAGCTTCCAGTCTGTTATTCTAACTCAATCAGCATGACAGAGTGATCTCCAGCCTTGTCCTCGTCAACACGCTCACCTGTGTTAACGAGAGAATCACTGACATGATGTCAGCTGGTCCTTTTGTGGCAGGGCTGAAATGCAGTGGAAATGTTTTTTTGGGATTAAGTTCATTTTAATTGCAATTAATCTGATCACTCTTCATAACATTCTGGAGTATATGCAAATTGCCATCATAAAAACTGAGGCAGCATACTTTGTGAAAATTAATATTTGTGTCATTCTCAAAACTTTTGACCACGACTGTAGTACTGTCTTTTTGCTAGCTAGGGCCATCTACCTTAAATGCTGTCTGTCTTCCCAGTAGCCTACTTGGTGTGTGAACTGCTCACTGCTCATAACTTGCAGATGATTGTTGACACATCAACCAGGATTAGGGGCAGGGCAATTTGTGACTTGTGGTTTTGGTAATCGGTGTCAGCGGCGGTCTCGTCGTCAAAACTAAGACCGTCGCCGAAACAAAGACGATACTGCCGAGATGTTCGAGGAAGGAAAGAGAGGAAGGCTCCACACCACTCTCACTTTAGTATTTTACCTAGTTATTTTCAGATCTAATTGAGCTATTTTGTAGCTTTGGCAACTATATGTGTGTGTTTTCTATCCCAGTAGGCTTTACAGACGCTCCTCTCCCCGTGGCTGCAACCCTTCTAATTTAGTGTACCCTGCGCGCACAACCCATGTGGTATTTCTGGTCTCCAGCAGCGTTTGGAACTGCTGATCTGCGGTAAAGATTGGCGAGTTAATCTCAGCCTATGCTGCCCTTCAATCCCTAGACGTTTTGGCCCTGATGGAGACATCACCACAGAGAACACTGCTACTCCAGCTGCTCTCTCTTCATCTGACTACATTTTCTCTCATAGTCCGACAGCATCTGGTCATCGCGGAGGTGGCACAGGGCTGCTCATTCATCCTAAATGGAGATTTTCTATTTTCTCCCTCTCTCACTTGTCCATCTCCTCATTTGAATTCTATGCTGTCACTGTCACTTGTCCACTCAAGCTTAACATTATTGTCATCTACTGTATCGCCCACCAGGTGCCCTTAGAGTTCCTCAATGAGCTTGACACCTTGATAAGCTCATTTTGTCTCACTGCTCTTCGTACTGGGCGACTTCACCCTCCCGACGTCTGCCTTCGATTCATTTCTTTCCTTTCCTTGCCTCTTGACCTCACCCTTTCCCAGTCCCCTCCCACTCATGAGGCAGGCAATACGCTTGACCTCGTCTTTACTAGAGGCTGTTTGCCGACTAATCTCACGGCAATCCTCCTCCAGGTGTCTGATCACTACTTTGTTTCTTTTCTGTCTCCCTCTTCTCCAATCCTACCCCTGAGCCCCTACCCAGATGGTCATGTGCCGTCGCAATCTGCGCCCTCTCTCTCTCCCACTACTTCTCCTTCCTATCCTATCATCTCTCTCTTCTGCTAAATCCTTCTCCCTCCTGTCTCCTGATTCTGCCTCTTCGACCCTAATATCCTCCCTTTCCGCATTATACTGTATGACTCACACTGTCACCTTTCCTCCAGGCTGGCTCGGTCCTCCCTTTCTGCTCAGTGGCTGAGAGACTCATTGCGAGCTTACAGAACAGGGCTGTGGGCAGCTGAGCGAAAATGGAGGAAAACTAAACTTCCGGTGGAACTATCATCCTTTCACTCCCTCCTCTCTACCTTCTCTTCCTCTGTATCCCCTGCTAAAGCCACTTTCTATCACTCTAAATTTCAAGCTTCTGCCTCTAATCCTAGGAAACTCTTTTCCACCTTCTCCTCCCTCCTTAATCCTCCTACCTCTCTGCGGAAGACTTTGTCAACCACTTTGAAAATAAGGTTTACAACATCCGCTCCTCAAGTGCCATCCGTTTTGTCACCAAAGCCCCATATACTACTCACCATTGTGACCTGTACGTTCTTGTTGGCTGGCCCTCACTACATATTCGTCGCCAAACCCACTGGCTCCAGGTCATCTATAAATCACTGCTAGGCAAATCCCCGCCTTATCTTAGCTCACTGGTCACCATAGCAACACCCACCCGTAGTCTGCGCTCCAGCAGGTATATCTCACTGGTCATCCCCAAAGCCAACACCTCCTTTGGACGCCATTCCTTCCAGTTCTCTGCTGCCAATGACTGGAACGAACTGCAAAAATCTCTGAAGCTGGAGACTCTTATCTCCCTCACTAACTTTAAGCATCAGTTGTCAGAGCAGCTTACCGATCACTGCACCTGTACACAGCCATTTTGAAATTAGCCCACCCAACTACCTCATCCCCATATTGTTATTTATTTAGCTAATTTGCACCCCAGTATCTCTATTTGCACATCATCTTTTGCACATCTATCATTCCAGTGTTAATACGTAATTGTAACTATTTTGCACTAAGGCCTATTTATTGCCTTACCTCCATAATTTACTACATTCGCACACACTGTATGTATATTTTCTGTTGTATTTTTGACTTTTTGTTTTGTTTCTCCCATATGTAACTCTTTGCTTTATCTTTGCCAGGTCGCAGTTGTAAATGAGAACTTGTTCTCAACTGGCCTACCTGGTTAAATATATATTTTTTTTTTATTCACTCAACCTATTGAGTCCACTGGTCCCACTCACACAGAACTATGCTACGTCTTGACCTCTTTCTCCCCTCTCTATCCAGATGAAATTCTGCGAACAGTGAGTTCCGGCCGTCCGAGAACCTGCCCGCTCGACCATCTCTTGAGACCTTCTCCCATTCCTCACTTCCCTCATCAACTCATCCCTGACCACTGGCTGCATCCCCTCTGACTTCAAAATGGCCAGAGTCACTCCCCTCCTCAAGAAACCAACATTCGACCTCTCTGACGTCAAAAACTACAGACTAGTATAATTTCTTTCTTTTCTTTCCAAACCAATTGAATGCTGTCTCTGACTAACTCTTTCGATAACTCTCTCAGAACAATCTTCTTGACCCTAACCAGTCAGGCTTCAAGACGGGTCACTCAACCGAGACTGCTCTTCTGTGTCATGGCCGCACTGCCAAAGCTGACTCTCTCTCCTCTGTTCTCATCCTCCTAGATCTATCCACTGCCTTTGACACTGTGAACCATCAGATCCTCCTCTCCACCCTCTCAGGCTCTGCAAACCCTTGGATTGCATCCTCCCTGGCAGGCCGCTCCTAACAGGTGACATGGAGAGGATCTGTGTCTGCACCACTTACTCTCACTACTGGTGTTCCCCAGGGCTCGGATCTAGGCCCTATCCTCTTCTCTCTATACACAAAGTCACTCAGCTCTGTCATATCCTCACATTGTCTCTTTTATCATTGCTATGTGGATGACACTCAACTACTTTTCTACTTCCTCCCTTCTGACATCCCAGGTGGCAACACGTATCTCTGCATGCCTGGAAAATATCTCAGCTTGGATGTCGGCCCACTACCTCAAGCTCAACCTCGACAAGACGGAGCTGCTCTTCCTCCCGGGAAAGGCCTGCCCGCTCCAAGACCTCTCCATCACGGTTGACAACTCCACGGTGTCCCCCTCCCAGAGTGCAAAGAATCTTGGCCTGACCCTGGACAACACCCTGTCGTTCTTTGCAAACATCAAAGCATTGACTCCCTCCTGCAGGTTCATGCTCTACAACATCCATAGAGTATGATCTTACCTCACACAGGAAGCGGTGCAGGTCCTAATCCAGGCACTTGTCATCTCCCGTTTGGACTACTGCAACTCGCAGGCTGGGCTCCCCGTTTGTGCCATCAGGCCCCTGCAACTTATCCAGAACGATGCAGCCCGCTTGGTGTTCAACCATCCCAAATTCTCCCATGTCACCCCGCTCCTCCACACACACCACTGGCTTCCAGTCAAAGCTCGCGTCCACTACAAGACCATGGTACTTGCCAACGGAGCAGCAAGAGGAACTCTCCCTCCCTACCTTCAGGCTCTGCTCAAACCCTACACCCCAACCCGAGTAATCCGTTCTGCCACCTCTGGTCTCTTGGCACTCCCACCCGTACGGAAGGACAGCTCCCACTCAGCCCAGTCCAAGCTCTTCTCTGTCCTGTCACCCCAATGGTAGAACCAGCTTCCCCCAGAAGCTAGGACAGCAGAGTCCCTGTCCATCTCCCAAAAACATCTGAAACCCTACCTCTTCAAAGAGTATCTTAAATAATCCCACAGCACCCCTCCCCAACTTTTTCCCCCCCTACTAGCACTGACTTTGCTGATAGCTACGTTATTGAGGAAAAATGTACTTACTATGTCTGAGATGTGGTCGCATCTAGCTATCTTTAACTTGAATACACTAACTGTAAGTCGCTCTGGATAAGAGCGTCTGCTAAATGACACACATTTTAAAATGTAGAAAATAACCTTCCTCCCTTATATCTCCATCTTTCCTTCTATAGTACAGTTGAAGTCGGAAGTTTACATACACCTTAGCCAAATACATTTAAACTCAGTTTTTCACAATTCCTGACATGTAAACCTAGTAAAAATTCCCTCTTAGGTCAGTTAGGATCACCAATTTATATTAAGAATGTGAAATGTCAGAATAATAGTAGAGAATGATTCATTTCAGCTTTTATTTATTTCATCACATTCCCAGTGGGTCAGAAGTTTACATACACTCAATTAGTATTTGGTAGCATTGCCTTTAAATTGTTTAACTTGGGTCAAACGTTTCGGGTAGCCTTCCACAAGCTTTCCACAATTTGGTGAATTTTTGGCCCATTCCTCCTGACAGAGCTGGTGTAACTGAGTCAGGTTTGTAGGCCTCCTTTCTCGCACACGCTTTTTCAGTTCTGCCCACAAATGTTATATATATAGGATTGAGGTCAGGGCTTTGTGATGGCCACTCCAATACCTTGACTTTGTTGTCCTTAAGCCATTTTGCCACACCTTTGGAAGTATGCTTGGGGTCATTGTCCATTTGGAAGACCCATTTGCGACCAAGCTTTAACTACCTGACTGATGTCTTGAGATGTAGCTTCAATATATCCACATAATTTTCCTTCCTCATGATGCCATCTATTTTGAGAAGTGCACCAGTCCCTCCTGCAGCAAAGCACCCCCACAGCATGATGCTGCCACCCCCGTGCTTCACGGTTGGGATGATGTTCTTTGGCTTGCAAGCAACCCCCCTTTTTCCTCCAAACATAACGATGGTCATTATGGCCAAACAGTTCCATTTGTGTTTCATCAGACCAGAGGACATTTCTCCAAAAAGTACGATCTTTGTCTCCATGTGCAGTTGCAAACCGTAGTCTGGCTTTTTTATGGCGGTTTTGGAGCAGTGGCTTCTTCCTTGCTGAGCGGCCTTTCAGGTTATGTCGATATAGGACTCGTTTTACTGTGGATATTGATACTTTCGTACCTGTTTCCTCCAGCATCTTCACAAGGTCCTTTGCTGTTGTTCTGGGATTGATTTGCACTTTTCACAACAAAGTACGTTAATCTCTAAGAGACAGAACGCGTCTCCTTTCTGAGCGGTATGACGGCTGCGCAGTCTCATGGTGTTTATACTTGCGTACTATTGTTTGTACAGATGAACGTGGTACCTTCAGGCGTTTGGAAATTGCTCCCAAGGATGAACCAGACTTGTGGAGGTCTACAATTTTTTTTTCGGAGGTCTTGGCTGATTTCTTTTGATTTTCCCATGATGTCAAGCAAAGAGGCACTGAGTTTGAAGGTAGGCCTTGAAATACATCCACAGGTACATCTCCAATTGACTCAAATGATGTCAATTAGCCTATCAGAAGCTTCTAAAGCCATTACATCATTTTCTGGAATTTTCCAAGCTGTTTAAAAGCACAGTCAACTTAGTGTATGTAAACTTCTGACCCACTGGAATTGTGATACAGTGAATTATAAGTGAAATAATCTGTCTGTAAACAATTGTTGGAAAAATTACTTGTGTCATGCACAAAGTAGATGTCCTAACCGACTTGCCAAAACTATAGTTTGTTATCAAGAAATTTGTGGAGTGGTTGAAAGACGAGTTTTAATGACTCCAACCTAAGTGTATGTAAACTTCCGACTTCAACTGTATGTACCTGGATGTCCAGGGTAGAGAAGTAGCTGTCCAGGTGCTCAGGGTCGTTGATGTCTGGTCCTGCACACACGGGACACACCATGTCTCTAATGTGTTTGTCTCTTACAGCGATGGTGAAGTGCTGCGTGAAACATTCGTGGCACACCGAGCACTGACACGAGGTCAGGGACTGCATCTGTGATCGGTACAGAGAATTCATACAGGATCAAGGATAAGGAGCAACACTTTAAAGACCATACAGGGAGGAGGTAATAAGAGCTCATCATCCACTCCAAGGCAAAGACAGACAGAGCCCCAGCAGCCCACCTTGCTGTGGGGGAAGATGCTGAGGCAGCAGGGGCACTCGTTGTTGAGGAGGCGGCGGAGGAACTCCCTGTCCTGGGACTCTCTGACAGCCTGGATGACGTCCTCCAGGGAGTACTGGGCCTCAGGCTCCTGGAGTAGAGAGAGGGCCAGCTCACAGCGCCCCCAGCTCGGCAGCTCGTACAACGCCAGCAGGCGCCTGCACATCCGCTGAGGTAACACAATGTAGGTTCATGGTGATAAACAATCAGGTTATTTGTTTTGTGTGTGTGGTCTTGAACATTGTTGTTCATCAAGTTCTGCTGGCTCTCGTGCACACACACACACCTGTTTGTCGGGGCTCTTGGCATCGATAGGGGCCTCTAGCGAGTCGCTCCAGATGCGCTGGTGGAAGGGCTCCAGGAGGGGCCTCTGCAGCACGGACAGAGCCCCCTGCACCTCTCCTCCACTCAGACGCAGAGCCTCCTCACACTGGGACGCCTCCCGGAAACCCAGAGAACGCAGCTCGCGCATCTACACACACCAGAGACAGACGCAGTCAGACTGGATACTGCAGTGGATGTACTTTGCATATAGGCTTACACAGACTAACTCAGTCAACTCTAAGCTCTTGGTTACTTGAGTTGATATCGAAAGTGTTTATCCGTCTTGAGTGACCATTTGGGTCAGTTGACATGTCTGGTTCTCACCTTGACCTGTCTGTCTCTGAGCAGCTGACGGACTGCTCTCTCAGTGTCGCCTCCTGCTGCCAGCCATGCCTGCTTGGCCTCAACCCTGGACAGCTGCACCCCCTCTCCCAGCAGCACACTGGGACTCTGCTGCTCTGTCGAACCCCCATCCTGCTCGGTGTTATCCTGCGGCCCAGAAACCCCTGCTTTGTAGTTCTGCAAAGCAGCTGAAGCCGCCATGGCACAGATCTCATCCAGTAGGTGGGGCAGCTCTGATTTTAGCCAATCGCAGGGGTTGACGTTGCTGCCCCCGGAAAAGCAGAGGGCTGCGTAGACCTCCTCAGGGCCCACTCCCTTCTTCTCTCCCTCCTGAGGAAGGACATTAGGTTAGCAGTTAGAAAACGATAGTAGCAGTTCATCTGGTTTTAATTCACATTGTGTCCATTTGTACTCCACCTACTCGTATTTGATGGACAAGTTTCAGCCCATCATCCCTCATCAGGTTCTGTCTCTTGATGTCGATGTTCACCCTGGGAGGGATCTGTGGACGGACTTGGGGCGTAGAAGGAGGCGAAGCTAAGTCTTTGATTGGAGACTGCAGGGGGAGGGACTTGAGGCTGGTGACAGCAGGATCATTACACGGCAAGTTGCACATCTCACAAACCACTACAGGCTGAGAGTTCACATAGGTGCAGAACTCACACATCCACTAAAGAGAGAGAGAGAGAGACGGCATGGGGGGATTAAAACAGAAATTATACGCTGAAATGATTAGGTCTCACAGAACATTCCAATAGTAGAGACTATTTAAACCACTGGGGGTCAAACCTCTGTTTCGTTATCTGACGTGGGTCCTGGCATGGAGAGTACTGGAGTACTGGGGAGTCCTGGCGTGATAGAGGGACGGGTGGCCAGACGGGGGCGCTCACACACCTCACAGAGTATACTGCTGCCCTGGTTCACAACCGTACAGCTCTTACACTGCCACTCTACGAAAAAGGTCAGAGACAGTAGATTAATAAATAGCCTTGTATTGATCTAGCTCAGTTTCTGTCTATGACTGTATAATTACATTACTGATGTATTATCACTGCTATAGAGGCACAGATGACATGAACACCTCAAACAGGACAGGATAGGTGACTGATATGTTGTTTTAATGAACGTCACATGAAAACTACTCAACAGTTGACCCATGTATATGAATCTGACCTGTGTTGGATGGCGGTTGCCCTGGGTCCTCCTGAACTATAAGGGAAGCGATGGCCAGGCGGGGTCGTTCACAGGTCACACACAGCACGGCCTTCACCTCGTTGACTGTAGTGCACTGAGCACACTCCCACGAGGAAAGAGAGTGGCTGATAAAGAGGAGAAACACGAGTGAGAGAAATAAGTGTGTGTGTGTGTGTGTGTGTGTGTGTGTGTGTGTGTGTGTGTGTGTGTGTGTGTGTGTGTGTGTGTGTGTGTGAGTGTGTGTGAGTGTGTGTGTGTGTGTGTGTGTGGAGTCAAATATTAACACTTCCTAATTTCTAACCTTAAAGCTCTTTTTGGTTTGGCGTGGGAAACAATTGTCCTGTTGTGACCCCCGCGGTCAGGGTGAGAATGGTACAGTCTGTCACACTCCAGACACAGCCTCTGAGAACAGGTGGAGCAATGGGCAGAGACTTGGGACACACCACAGAGGGTACAGGTCTCTAAGGGGGGGGAGTTTAAAAAGATGATCAGTGTTAAGTTTAGAATAGAATATTCAAAGAAATCGAGGATAAAAAGTGAAATGATGGTCAAAGCTATTACCCATATCTTACCCTGTATTCTATCTCTCCTGTGATTGGCTCTGGACGGGTGCAGGTGGTAGAGGAGGTCACATGACTGACAGAAGGGAAGAGAACCACAGGACAGGCAGAGGAGAGAGGGAGTGGCACCGCACAAATCACACATCCCATCTTAGAAAGCAGAGAGAAAGGAGCAGTAAGGGGTTTGTCATCAGCTGACACTACAACACATTTGCCAGATGACATAAATGCCAGCGGACAGAAAGCAGGCAGGTGGCTAAGTGACAGGTAGACTGGTACAGGGAATGGCTGCTTGTCTCACCAGTAGGAGTGGTGGGGGCATGTCCTAGTCCAGGACTGGGTGCAGGTTTGGGTGGAGGAGACAGCGGCTGAAGGTCTTTCCCCCTGTCCTCTCCTGGTGGAATGACCACCGCATCAGACATCAGCTCTGGTTCATCCTGAGGAGAGCAGAATAGCCATTAGTCAGCATGGCAACACTAATAACAGAAAGAGGTAGAGGTAGAAACAGACGAACCAATTAACCACCAACTGTACGTTACACAGACCTGGGTTGTCTTCTGTAGACTAGGGAATGGGATGATATTGCTGTACATTTCTGGGTGAGCATGTGTACCCTGACAGGCAAAAAACAACACATTACCACATAAGAGAGCAAACATGGAAACATGTCTTTGTGGTCATCCTCAAATTGAGAATTACAGAAATGTAAACGTTTTTATGAGATAATAACCCTCGTAGATTTCTCTCATATGAATGTTCACCTTGATGAGCATGTCCAATTCCATGCGCAGGATCATGACCTCAATAGTCACCGCAGCAACCTTCTCAACGTCTGGATCTGTGACATCATCAGGGAAGCTGAGGCCATCTGGCTGCTGTTTGGTGTAACCGTAAAGAAATAGGACTGACCTGCCACCCTGTAGAAAAGAAAGCAGACAGTAGAATAAATCACTGACTCAAATGAGTGAAAAAGTAAACTCAAATGCTTTAAATATCAGTACCCACGATTCTAGGTCTATGACCTACTACGGCACTCTAAACATCGCTTATTAATCCACTCCCTTTTTGAACCATCTGACAATTCATCGTGAAATAAATGGATAAGATAACCTTCAGACTCTGTAATCCGTACTATGCATAAGGAAGTCTATCATTATACTGTAAGAATAGGGCTGGAAGTTCCTGACAGGGTTTAGAGAGGCCTCTCTCTCTCCTCACCTTGATGGCGTCCACGGTAGCCCTGAAGACTGGGTTGTTGTGTTTGACACTCCGCCAGTACTTGGGCCTGCTGGGGCTGGTCAGGTTACAGCCATACTTCTCCAGGATACTCAAGGCTTTAAACAGCCGGCCCAAAGACTCTAGGACCTGGGGAGGGAGGGTAGCAGGAGGGCAGACAGGGAGAAAGAAAGCATAGCTATGTGAAGACGGTAAGGAGGCACATAATGTGAAACAAGGGATACAGTTGAATGTCAAAACATGTCTCACCTCTTGCCTTCTGTGCCCTGTGATGTTCTCTGTCACCATGGTCTGTGCTGTGATGTGGTGAAACTTGTCACACAGGGACAGAGGGATGTTGGCCATTACCTGGACATCAGCCTTTACCAACTGGGCAGAGCCTGAGGAGGATAAGAGGGACTCAGCTCTCCTCCGCACCTCCTCAAACGGGACAGACTGGGTACTCATCATTCAGACTCTGGGGGAGAGAGATAAATAATGACAGTATGGTCAACTCTGGGCTGGGATTGTTGGCTGATATACAGTGCATTCAGAAATTATTCAGACCCCTTGACTTTTTCCACATTTTGTTACGTTACAGCCTTATTCTAAAATTGATTAAATAAATAAAAATCCTCATCAATCTAAACACAATACCCCATAATGACAAAGCGAAAACAGGTTTTTAGAATTTTTGCACATTTATAAAAAAACTAAAACAGAAATAAGTATTCAGATCCTTTGCTATGAGACTCAAAATTGAGCTCAGGTGCATCCTGTTTCCATTGTTCATCCTTGAGATGTTTCGATGTTTCTACAACTTGATTGGAGTCCACCTGTGGTAAATTCAATTGATTGGACATGATTTGGAAAGGCCCACACCTGTCTATATAAGGTCCCACAGTTGACAGTGCAGTTAGAGCAAAAACCAAGCCATGAAGTCGAAGGAATTGTCCGTAGAGCTCCGAGACAGGATTGTGTCGAGGCACAGATCTGGGGAAGGGTACCAAAACATTTCTGTAGCATTGAAGGTCCCCAAGAACACAGTGGCCTCCATCATTCTTAAATGGAAAAAGTTTGGAACCACCAAGACTCTTCCTAGAGCTGGCCGTCCGGCCAAACTGAGCAATCGGGGGTGAAGGCTCTTGGTAAGGGAGGTGACCAAGAACCCGATGGCAGAGCTCTGGCAGAGCTCCAGAGTTCTTCTGTGGAGATGGGAGAACCTTCCAGAAGAACAACGATCTCTGCAGAACTCCACCAATCAGGCCTTTATGGTAGAGTGGCCGGATGGAAGCCACTCCTCCGTAAAAGGCACATGACAGCCCACTTGGAGTTTGCCAAAAGGCACCTAAAGACTCCTAGACCATGAGAAGCAAGATTATCTGGTCTGATGAAACCAAGATTTAACTCTTTGGCCTGAATGCCAAGTGTCACGTCTGGAGGAAACCTGCCCCCATCCCTACGGTGAAGCATGATGGTGGCAGCATCATGCTGTGAGGATGTTTTTCAGCGGCAGGGACTGGGAGACTAGTCAGGATCGAGGGAAAGATGAACGGAGCAAAGTACAGAGATCCTTGATGAAAACTGGCTCCAGAGCACTCAGGACCTCCGACTGGGGCGTAGGTTCACCTTCCAACAGGACAACGACCCTAAGCACACAGCCAAGACAACGCAGGAGTGGCTTCGGGACAAGTCTTTGAATGTCCTTGAGTGGCCCTGCCAGAGCCCGGACTTGAACCTGATCTAACATCTCTGGGGACCTGAAAATAGCTGTGCAGCAATGCTTCCCATCCAAACTGACAGAGCTTGAGAGGATCTGCAGAGAAGAATGGGAGAAACTCCCCAAATACAGGTGTGCCAAGCTTGTAGTGTCATACCCAAGAAGACTCGAGGCTGTAATCACTGCCAAAGGTGCTTCAACAAAGTCCTGAGTAAAGGGTCTGAATACTTACTTAAATGTTATCCGTTTTTTTTATTTTTTTTTATACATTTGCAAACATTTCTAAAAACCTGTTTTTGCTTTGTCATTATGGGGTATTGTGTGTAGATTGATGAGGGGAAAAAACAATGTAATCCATTTTAGAATAAGGCTGTAACGTAATACTTTTCGAATGCACTGTTGGTAGGCCTAGTACCGTCTTCTATGTAGCTAGCTAGCTAGCTGAGTGTAGTGTCTATGTAGCAACTCTATCTACTGTGACGATTGAAGTACGTTGAAGTTGGATGTCCGGTGTAGCTCAGTTGGTAGAGCATGGCGCTTGCAACGCCAGGGTTGTGGGTTTGATTCCCACGGGGGGGCAGTATGAATAAACGTAAGCACTCACTAACTGTAAGTCGCTTTGGATAAGATCGTCTGCTTAAATGTAAGTTAGCTATTGTTATCTCAAAATGACACAGTGACACTAGATAGCTGTGAACTTTACAGTTAGTAGATGTACTGAAATTGAAGTGGCAAATTTAGTTGGCTGGCAAGTCTATTTCTGACCATGCGTCAGCTAACTTATTCCTGTTTGACTGGCTAGCAGGTTGAAATCGAAAGTTTATGATGACAGTCAGATCAGTGCTTGTCTTACCTTTATCTTCAGCGTTTCCAGATGTATTTTATGATCCAGGTCCTTCTGAATCCAATAGACTTTAATATCAAGGCAATATGTAGCTACATTTCCAGAGTCACGTCGTTCTTCTGAATCTTTTCTTTAAAAGAATAAAGTCACAACAGTAGAAATGTAATTTATTTGACGCGGAAGTCATCAAGAGGGGCGGCACAGAAGGAGCCAAAATCTTTGGGGGCGGACTGTAGATTAAACATCGATGTACACTACCCTCTAGTGGTCATAGATATATCAGTTACCTGTAATTACACTGACTTGAGTTCACAACATTGTTATTACATTATTATAAATCAATCACCTCAATCAATCATGTTTTGGATACTTCATCTTCTTTAGGACAGTTAAATGTACAACTGAAAGCCACAAACTGCTGTTCAAGTGGTCTTCTTGGAACTGAACACAAAACACTATTTTAGAAATATTACTTTTCATGGTTGGACTACTTTCATTCATTATTCATAGGAAGAAAAATATCTTAAAGACCAGTTCAACTCTTCTGTGTGTAAGCTTTTATTAATTAATCTCTATGCCCTGGTCTATATGCCCAATGTCCAAAGATTGTACTATCTCTGTTCTACCACTAGAGGAAGCAACTGCTATTTTAGTAAATGTTGTGCCTTCTCATCATGACAGGGCAAGAAGAACTCACAGTGTCATTGAAGTTATTGCAATGACAATGATATGGTCACTGGGTCACACATAGGGTAGTGGTCAGTATCATGGCTTGAACAACAAAAGGACTCCATCCTTTCTTCAGGTGAGGGCCTTTATGTGAGAGGGCATATGATTCTCAATTTGACTACAGTCAGTGATATCTAACCCAGGCCTGTACTAACATATCAGGGTCTGAAGGTCATCCACAGGGCACTGGTGACAGATTGAGAGTTATACTAATGCCAATGCAGGTCAATTGCAGAATCCAGGCAGTTCATTACCCATGACTTTGCACTCTAGTTAGCATCTAGAGTATCACTCATGTATTGGTGCTGCTGGCGACTTGCTATTGCCAGAAAGGGCCATTAGCACTGAAAATGGGACGCCCCTTAAACCATTCTCACGCAATAAGGTTTGGGCCAAGCACAACAGACCTCCATCACGCATCACTTAGATTGGCCTCGGATCTGTAACCTGATACCCATTTATCAGACTAATCACACCTTCAGATCAGGACCTACATGTGGGTTGTTAAAGGAATTACCCACAGTAACATCCAGAAGCTGTCTGAGAGGGCTCTAAAAGGTTGAGGATATGTTATATCAAAGCAACTTACATGACTGTAAGTTGCTTTGGATAAAAGAGTCTGCTAAATGGCATATTATTATGAATAAAGACTGTGACAGAAAAGGCAAAACTCAAGATTTCAATTATATCAAAGTACCTTTGAAAGGAAAGCAACACCACATTTTCCACTCAATGAGGGTGCTACAGCTCTATAATATACATTGGAAATACAAAATGGTTTTGTGTCCCACCTACACCTGCAGTGTAATACAATATCTGTGGTAAGTTCCAATCCTGTTTTTGTAGAAAATTAGATCCAAAGATTTAGGAAGAGACTATTTAATGATATAATAGGCAAATCTTTAATACAAGCAGCTGCAGGGGAGATCCACCTCTGAACTCAGAGTAAATGGTTACATGTCCCTTATACAGTGAGGGAAAAAAGTATTTGATCCCTGCTGATTTTGTACGTTTGCCCACTGACAAAGACATGGTCAGTCTATAATATTAATGGTAGGTTTATTTGAACAGTGAGAGATAGAATAACAACAATAAAATCCAGAAAAACGCATGTTATAAATTGATTTTTGCATTTTAATTAGGGAAATAATTATTTGACCCCTCTGCAAAACATGACTTAGTACTTTGTGGCAAAACCCTTGTTGGCAATAACAGAGGTCAGACGTTTCTTGTAGTTGGCCACCAGGTTTGCACACATCTCAGGAGGGATTTTGTCCCACTCCTCTTTGCAGATCTTCTCCAAGTCATTAAGGTTTCGAGCCTGACGTTTGGCAACTCGAACCTTCAGCTCCCTCCACAGATTTCTATGGGATTAAGGTCTGGAGACTGGCTAGGCCACTCCAGGACCTTAATGTGCTTCTTCTTGAGCCACTCCTTTGTTGCCTTGGCCGTGTGTTTTGGGTCATTGTCATGCTGGAATACCCATCCACGACCCATTTTCAATGCCCTGGCTGAGGGAAGGAGGTTCTCACCCAAGATTTGACGGTACATGGCCCCGTCCATCGTCCCTTTGATGCGGTGAAGTTGTCCTGTCCCCTTAGCAGAAAAACACCCCCAAAGCATAATGTTTCCACCTCCATGTTTGACGGTTGGGATGGTGTTCTTGGGGTCATAGGCAGCATTCCTCCTCCTCCAAACACGGCGAGTTGAGTTGATGCCAAAGAGCTCCATTTTGGTCTCATCTGACCACAACACTTTCACCCAGATCTCCTCTGAATCATTCAGATGTTCATTGGCAAACTTCAGACTGGCATGTATATGTGCTTTCTTGAGCAGGGGGACCTTGCGGGCGCTGCAGGATTTCAGTCCTTCACGGTGTAGTGTGTTACCTATTGTTTTCTTGGTGACTATGGTCCCAGCTGCCTTGAGATCATTGACAAGATCCTCCCATGTAGTTCTGGGCTGATTCCTCACCGTTCTAATGATCATTGCAACTCCACGAGGTGAGATCTTGCATGGAGCCCCAGGCCGAGGGAGATTGACAGGTCTTTTGTGTTTCTTCCATTTGCGAATAATCACACCAACTGTTGTCACCTTCTCACCAAGCTGCTTGGCGATGGTCTTGTAGCCCATTCCAGCCTTGTGTAGGTCTACAATCTTGTCCCTGACATCCTTGGAGAGCTCTTTGGTCTTGGCCATGATGGAGAGTTTGGAATCTGATTGATTGATTGCTTCTGTGGACAGGTGTCTTATATACACGTAACAAGCTGAGATTAGGAGCACTCCCTTTAAGAGTGTGCTCCTAATCACAGCTCGTTACCTGTATAAAAGACACCTGGGAGCCAGAAATCTTTCTGATTGAGAGGGGGTCAAATACTTATTTCCCTCATTAAAATGCAAATCAATTTATAACATTTTTGACATGTGTTTTTTTTGGATTTTTTTGTTGTTATTCTGCCTCTCACTGTTCAAATAAACCTACCATTAAAATTATAGACTGATCATGTCTTTGTCAGTGGGCAAACGTACAAAATCAGCAGGAGATCAAATACTTTTTTCCCTCACTGTATAGTGGGAGGTGATAATACTATCATATTGTTTAGACAACAGTTATTTTAAACAAGCAACAGTTCCAGAACACAATGGCCTTGTGTTAGGGTGCAGATATAACACGAGTCTATGCAAGGCATAACATCACAGTCCAACACAGAACATATCACTTGAGAAGTTACAACAACTCACCCCAAATTCTGCCACCACAATTCCCCCTTTGATGCCATGGAAACCATAATAAAGGGTGAAACAGTGGCAAGATCTGTCAGGTCATAAAAGTTTGACCATGTGGTGGGGAGGAGAAACTACTGTTTCACACAATCTCCTCACCGAGGTTGTCAAGCATGAGAACAGGCAGAACGATAGCACAAGGACTCCAACCAGGGCTAGGAGACCTTGCAACACGAGAGTTCCAATGTTCCCCAGACTAGTTTTCACCCATGCAAATAGATCCCAAACCCACTCTTTATCTCGCTTGTTTACAGTAGCTACCACCTGTCTGATAGTGGCAACAGACTCAGCAACCCCAATGGAGGAATCCGGAATGTAAGTACAACATTCTGTCCCCACCACCGCACAAACCCCCTCCCCTTATACGCTAGGAGAATATCCAAAGCCAATCTAGTTTGTAAGACCATTGTACGTGTAGCTACGAGTTCAGCAGTTAATGCTCCCAAAGCAGTGGCAGTAGCATTCCCCATTCTTTCTACTTCATTGGCTAGTTCTCGAATGGAATCAAGCACACTATGTTTGGTGTTGTGTGGTGTAGCTACCATTGCAGGATGAATCATTCTCAGAATGGTGGTACAAGTTCTAAACATGTTGCTCTTGACAACATCACACCAATCCTGGGCGAGCTAACCTCAAACACATCTATTTTTGTATTCATCATCCTAATGTCAGAGTAGACAGACCTCCTCACTCAAACATCCCACTCACTAACCTCATATTTAAGTTTCTAAATCACACACAATACGCGACTGTGGTTGTGGGTAACAGCCATGAAGAGCAACCATGAGGTGCCCTTTTGAGTTCAGCATCTGACACTTTTTTAAACTATCTTTAGTCTTTTATACTGCCCTTTCATATTTTTAGCACCAGTGCCTGACACACTGGTTTCTATTAACAGATGTCTTCTTCACAGAGAGCTTCATTGTGTGTGCAGATGGAAGGCCGTGGATGGCAGATGTGTTTCTTATATTAACACTTTTTCTGTCAAATCCATCTCTGTCATCTTTCCCCATAGGCTGTGGTGTTATGTAGGCCTATCCCCTACATCTCTATATCCAGGATCAGGGTGGGACCACTTCGCTAACCACAGAGTGAATCTCTGGATCTAGTCTAGTGTGTTCTGTCTAGAGAATATTTCAGGCCCTCAAAAGGGCATCTAAATTCAGGCCCTTAGCTAGGCCAACTATTGCAGGACGCCAGGTAGCACTGGCCTAATGGATGTTTCCCCACCTTGTCATCTGTCCCTATCAGAATGGCCAGTGCTACCTGGAACTTGCCTGCCAAGGAAGTCGTCTTCATCTGCTTCTCCTCCTCCATCCTGTATTGAAGTAGACGGAGAACAGCAAGAAGAGTGTTCCAATCAGCGCTGGTCCCATGTCACAAGTCGTGGAAACAGAAGGCAGCAGCATGCTGCTAAGCGGACGGGAGTGACTGCGAGAGGTTTGGAGCAGATTGACATAAGGAATAGCTTCGCTGCACTGGTGCCTGATCTACCTGCGCCTTCATTGCTAGGACTGCCTGTGTCTGCGACGACGGTGCTAACTCCAACTACGCTGACTCCATCAGAGGGTTCCTCGTCGAGTTAGGCTCCTTTCCCTCTCTCTGGATCTGACTGGGCACTGCCTGCTGTGAGAGGTCTGGACCTATCGCCTGGAGCAGCGGGCGTACGCTATCCTGCTTCTTGTGGACCCGTGGAAGGTTCAATGAATTGTATGAGGGGTAGGAATGGGCAGATTTCTCTATTTCATTCTCCGGCCATTGTATTGGGCAGTTCAATGGTGAGAAATGTCTCAGTCCCTGGAGAAAAAACGTTGTGCTATCCAGGAGCACGAGTACATGACATCAATAAGCTGCTCCCAAACATTTTAAAACAGCATCAGGAAATTGAGTCTATCATAGTTCATGTGGTATTCAATTACAGAACAGTTGAAGATGGATTTTAAAGAATTGATTGGGTCACTACTTGACACCAACAAACACCCCATAATATCTGTCCTTCTGCCCTCCCTAAATCGTGGCATTGAACGGTTCAGCAGACTTTTAGCCCTCCATAACTGGCTACGAGACTATTGCAGCTCTGTGGGTATAATATATAATAATATGCCATTTAGCAGACGCTTTTATCCAAAGCGACTTACAGTCATGTGTGCATACATTTTTACATATGGGTGGTCCCGGGGATCGAACCCACTACCCTGGCGTTACAAGCGCCATGCTCTACCAATTGAGCTACAGAGGATGGGTGTAACGTTTATTGACAGTTTTGATACCTTCTGCAAACAAAGCTCGTATTATAAGGGTTCCTGGATCCTTTCACAGCATTATAAGGCTGCATTGAGATAATGACTTATTAATGACCCAAGCCTAGCTCATTTAATCCCTACCATTGTGTCGCTGAGTTGTCATAATGCTTCAGCAAATGTACTTTATCCCCGGGGCACTGGAAGACACAATATAAGTAACCTAATGTGTGTCCCTCTTACTGCCCCAAATGCCTCTACTGATCCTACAGCTATTGTATGCAGTAATCATGTTCCTATGAACCAGAGTTGTACTGTTAGCACTGAGGCATGTGCCCTAGCAGGAAGTCCACTGTGTGCAGCTCACCCTGCACTAACATAAATAACCTGAGCATGTCTACCTCTGCCAAGCTTCCCAGTAAAGCAACACAAATAATCAAGCATCCCAGAATAGTGCTAGAAATAGCCCACATTAACACATGTAGCTTAAGAAATAAGGTTCATGAAATCAATCATCTCTGAAACTCACTTAGATAATACCTTTGATGATACAGTGGTAGCAATACATGGTTATAAGATCTACAGAAAATACAGAAATGCCAAAGGTGGAGGTGTGGCCGTTTTATATTCAGAACCACATTCCTGTAAAACTTAGAGAGGATCTCATGTTAAATACTGTTGAAGTAATATGGCTACAGGTTCATCTGCCTCACCTAAAGCCCATTCTGGTGGGAAGCCGCTATACACCACCAAGTGCTAACAGTCAGTATCTGGATAACATGTGTGAAATGCTTGAAAATGTATGTGATATCAACAGAGAGATGATTTCTGGGTGATTTGGGTGATTTAAATATTGACGGGCTTTCATCAGGCTGCCCACTCAAGAGCAAGTTTCAAACTGTAACTAGTGCCTGCAATCTGGTTCAGGTTATCAGTCAACCTACCAGGGTAGTTACAAACAGCACAGGAATGAAACCATCAACATGTATTGATCACATCTTTACTAATGCTGCAGAAATTTGCTTGAAAGCAGTATCCAAATCCATCGGATGTAGTGATCAAAATATAGTAGCCATATCTAGGAAAAACAAAGTTCCAAAGGCTGGGCCTAATATAGTGTATAAGAGGTCATGCAATAAGTTTTGTAGTGATTCCTGTGTTGTTGATGTAAATAATATTTGTTGGTCCGTGGTGTGTAATGAGAAGCAACCAGACGCTGCACTTAACAAATCTATGAAATTGCTTATCCCAATTACTAATAAGCATGCACCCATTAAGAAAATGACTGTAAAAACTGTTAAATCCCCATGGATTTATGAGGAATTGAAAAATGGTATGGTTGAGAGGGATGAGGCAAAATAAATGGTAAATAAGTCTGCCTGCGCAACCGATTGGCAAACGTACTGCAAATTCAGAAATCATGTGACTAAACTGAATAACAAGAAGAAGAAACTACACTATGAAACAAAGAAAAATGACAAAGAATGATAGTCAAAAGCTTTGGAGCACCTTAAATGAATTTTTGGGCAAAAAGGCAAACTCCGCTCCATCATTCATTGAATCAGATGGCTCATTCATCACAAAACCCACTGATATTGCCAACTACTTTAATTATTTTTTAATTGGCAAGATTAGCAAACTTAGGCATGACATGCCAGCAACAAACACTGACACTACACATCCAAGTATATCTGACAAAATTATGAAAGAAAAGCATAGTAATTTTGAATTCCGTAAAGTGAGTGTGGAAGAGGTGAAAATATTATTGTTGTCTATCAACAATGACAAGCCACCGGAGTCTGACAACTTGGATGGAAAATTACTTAGGATAATAGCAGACGATATTGCCACTCTTATTTGCCATATCTTTAATTTAAGCCTACTAGAAAGTGTGTGCCCTCAGGCCTGGAGGTAAGCAAAAGTCATTCCTCTACCTAAGAATAGTAATATCCCCTTTACTGGCTCAAATAGCCGACCAAACAGCCTGTTACCAACCCTTAGTAATCTGGTCAAAAAATTGTGTTTGACCAGATACAATGCTATTTTACAGTAAACAAATTGACAACAGACTTTCAGCACGCTTATAGGGAAGGGCATTCAACAAGCACACTTACACAAACGACTGATGATTGGCTGAGAGAAATTTATGATAAAAAGATTGTGGGGGCTGTTTTGTTAGACTTCAGTGTGGCTTTTGACATTATCGATCATAGTCTGCTGCTGGAAAAACGTATGTGTTACTTATGGCTTTACACCCCCTGCTATATTGTGGATAAAGAGTTACCTGTCTAACAGAATGGAATCCTATCCAACATAATCCAGGTAGAATCAGGAATTCCCCTGGGTAGCTGTCTAGGCCCCTTACTTTTTTCAATCTTTACTAACGACATGCCATGTATGTCTATGTATGCGGATGACTCAACACTATACACGTCAGCTACTACAGCGACTGAAATGACTGAAACACTTTCAGAATGGGTGGCAAGGAATAAGTTAGTCCTAAATATTTCAAAAACTAAAAGCATTCCCGTGTAGCTCAGTTGGTAGATCATGGTGTTTGCAACGCCAGGGTTGTGGGTTTGATTCCCACGGGGGGGCCAGTATGAGAAAAAAAATGTATAGTGAGGGAAAACATTTTTTGATCCCCTGCTGATTCTGTACGTTTGCCCACTGACAAAGAAATTATCAGTCTATAATTTTAATGGTAGGTTTATTTGAACAGTGTCAAAACCCATGTCAAAAATGTTATAAATTGATTTGCATTTTAATGAGGGAAATAAGTATTTGACCCCCTCTCAATCAGAAAGATTTCTGGCTCCCAGGTGTCTTTTATACAGGTAACGAGCTGAGATTAGGAGCACACTCTTAAAGGGAGTGCTCCTAATCTCAGCTTGTTACCTGTATATAAGACACCTGTCCACAGAAGCAATCAATCAATCAGATTCCAAACTCTCCACCATGGCCAAGACCAAAGAGCTCTCCAAGGATGTCAGGGACAAGATTGTAGACCTACACAAGGCTGGAATGGGCTACAAGACCATCGCCAAGCAGCTTGGTGAGAAGGTGACAACAGTTGGTGCGATTATTTGCAAATGGAAGAAACACAAAAGCACTGTCAATCTCCCTCGGCCTGGGGCTCCATGCAAGATCTCACCTCGTGGAGTTGCAATGATCATGAGAAAGGTGAGGAATCAGCCCAGAACTACACGGGAGGATCTTGTCAATGATCTCAAGGCAGCTGGGACCATAGTCACCAAGAAAATAATTGGTAACACACTACGCCGTGAAGGACTGAAATCCTGCAGCGCCCGCAAGGTCCCCCTGCTCAAGAAAGCACATATACAGGCCCGTCTGAAGTTTGCCAATGAACATCTGAATGATTCAGAGGAGAACTGGGTGAAAGTGTTGTGGTCAGATGAGACCAAAATCGAGCTCTTTGGCATCAACTCAACTCGCCATGTTTGGAGGTTGGAGGAGGAGGAATGCTGCCTATGACCCCAAGAACACCATCCCCACCGTCAAACATGGAGGTGGAAACATTATGCTTTGGGGGTGTTTTTCTGCTAAGGGGACAGGACAAATTCACAGCATCAACGGGATGATGGACAGGGCCATGTACCGTCAAATCTTGGGTGAGAACCTCCTTCCCTCAGCCAGGGCATTGAAAATGGGTCTTGGATGGGTTTTCCAGCATGACAAAGACCCAAAACACACGGCCAAGGCAACAAAGGAGTGGCTCAAGAAGAAGCACATTAAGGTCCTGGTGTGGCCTAGTCAGTCTCCAGACCTTAATCCCATAGAAAATCTGTGGAGGGAGCTGAAGGTTCAAGTTGCCAAACGTCAGGCTCGAAACCTTAATGACTTGGAGAAGATCTGCAAAGAGGAGTGGGACAAAATCCCTCCTGAGATGTGTGCAAACCTGGTGGCCAACTACAAGAAACGTCTGACCTCTGTGATTGCCAACAAGGGTTTTGCCACCAAGTACTAAGTCATGTTTTGCAGAGGGGTCAAATACTTATTTCCCTCATTAAAATGCAAATCAATTCATAACATTTCTGACATGCGTTTTTCTGGATTTTTTTGTTGTTATTCTGTCTCTCACTGTTCAAATAAACCTACCATTAAAATTATAGACTGATCATGTCTTTGTCAGTGGGCAAACGTACAAAATCAGCAGGGGATCAAATACTTTTTTCCCTCACTGTATGCACTCACTAACTGTAAGTCGCTCTGGATAAGAGCGTCTGCTAAATGACTAAAATGTAAATGTATTTGGGACAAATCATTCCCTAAACCTCAACTAAATCTTGTAATGAATAATGTGGAAATTGAGCAAGTTGAGGTGACTAAACTGCTTGGAGAAACCCTGGATTGTAAACTGTCATGGTCAAAACATGTTGATAGTGTTAAGAAGGCAGAGCAACGCTTTATTATGGACAGACTTCTCCCCATCTTAGCTACTGTTGTATCAATAAGGCAAGTCCTACAGGCCCTAGTCTTGTCGCACCTGGACTACTGTTCAGTCGTGGGGTCAGGTGCCACAAAGGGACTTAGGAAAATTGCAGTTGGCTCAGAACAGGGCAGCACGGCTGGCCCTTAAATGTACACAGAGAGCTAACATTAATAATATGCATGTCAATCTCTCCTGCCTCCAAGTGGAGGAGAGATTGACTTCATCACTACTTATATTTGTGAGAGGTATTGACATGTTGAATGCACCGAGCTGTCTGTTTGAACTACTGGCACACAGCTCAGACACCCATGCATACCCCACAAGACATGCCACCAGAGGTCTCTTCACAGTCCCCAAGTTCAGAACAGACTATGGGAGGCGGACAGTACTACATAGAGCCATGACTACATGGAACTCTATTCCACATCAAGTAACTCATGCAAGCAGTAAAATGTGATTAATAAAACAGATAAGAATACACCTTATGGAACAGCGGGGACTGTGAAGCAACACAAACATAGTCACAGACATATCCATACAAACACACAACAACATACGCACTATACACACATCTACACATGGATTTTGTGTTGTAGATATGTGGTAGTAGAGTAGGGGCCTGAGGGCACACACTTAATGTGTTGTGAAATCTGTTGTGAATGTATTGTAATGTTTTTAAAATTGTATTTTTTATTTATTTGTCAGACGCTCTTACCCAGTGCGACTTACAGGAGCAATTAGGGTTAAGTGCCTTGCTCAAGGGCACATTGACAGATTTTTCACATAGTCGGCTCGGGGATTAGAACCAGCGACCTTTCGTTTACTGGCACAACGCTCTTAACCACTAAGCCACCTTAACCACTAAGCCACTGTGTTCCTGTATAACTGCCTTAATTTTGCTGGACCCCAGGAAGAGTAGCTGCTGCCTTGGCAGCATCTAATGGGGATCCATAATAAATACAAATACAAATACCCAAGCCCTGTCAATCCGTTTGAAACCCAGAGTAATGATGTTGCTGAATTTCAATTGGATCGCGTTGCATTTAGGCGGGACTTGCGTCTACCATTCCTCCTTCAATAATGACCGTGACAGATTTTTTTCTGGCCCCCCCTCTGGATCCACAATCCCTTCTCACTCACGCATGCACGCGCGCACACACACACACGCACACACTCATACACTCACACCAAACCCTCCCCCCAAAAAGGTCAAAGGTTGTAGATGTGCACTCACAGTCCGGCTCAGACGTCGTCTCTGACCCAGCAGAGCAACAGGGGGGTTGGAGATAAAGAACCCCAGAGCATAACAGAGTCAGTCTGACCAGAGTCTGACCAGAGGCTACCCTACAGCGCATGCCCACAGCCACAGGCCAACAGAGACTTATCAAAGAACTCATTCACACCCTCGCTTCCACTCACAACATACTGTTTGCCTGAGAGAGAAAACGCTCTAATTTATGGCCCACAGTGCCAGCAGTGACATTTTTAACGGTACCAGGTAGTATAGACTCGGGCTCTGTGAGAGCCAGAGTGAATGGGTCCTCCACCTATCCCACAAACCACAGGTAGAGCTAAACTGTACGCCGGAACACTGTGTTCCTGTGTTTCAAAAGTCACGGCTCAATTTTTACTGCCAGTCTGCTTAGTCCGTCAAGCAATGCAGTCTTCATATACGCAACATATTTTAGTCCTCCCCCAAACCCAGCACATGTTATATACACACTAATACGCAAAGCAGGAGCCTTATGAATATGCTACTGTACAGTATGTGTGGCTATCAAGGTACTCAAAAAACCTTCAGTGGGGTTTTTATGTTATTTTCAAAAATGGCTATGGGTATGTCAACGACCCTCTGCATTGACCGTATTGGCCTACTAAATGGACCTGTGAAATTCACCAATGGAGGATGATTTCAATTATGTGTTTTTGATGGACTTCAGTATAATAAACATCAATCTGCCTTTTATATCTGTCCAAACAAACCATTTGACATTTTGATTCAGTGCTTTTGGCAGGATACAATTATAACTCTGTTCCTCATGAATGTGATTTTTCTCTCTGAATGTGGCAGACAGATTTTGTTCAAATAGACCGCTGGCAGATTGACTATTAAATGCTTGACGGTTTATCGCTGAAATGTGCCAAAGCAGATGAAATGCAGAGAGCGCTTCACATCGGTGTCAGATGGACTGACTTTCCAATTATGAATGATTTTATGAAAAAACATTCAATTTCACAACAAGCACACCATTGATCACATGATAATTGGTTCCAGTTTGGGACCTTGAATACTTGAAGATAGCAGGGGCATCATCTCCAAACTGTCTCTTGTGGAATCACTTTTTTCCGCTGTGTAGTGGAGGTAGATTTTAGTTTTATCCAAACGTAATTTAGAGATACCATAGGAGAACTTACTAGTACACTAAAATGCATATATACAGACACCAACTTTTGCCACCCATGCTCTCACAAAATCCTTATTACCGTAGAAAGATGCCTCTGGTAGAGAGCCCATACAGATGTGGGATCTTAATTTGAGCCAGTTTGCTACACCAGGAAAATAATCCTGCAGCAACAGAAAATATGAATTATTATGTGGATTATAATTATTGGACATTCATTTTAGGGATTGATACATTTCTCGTAAGGGAAAATCAAGTATGACATTTCAAAGTGGAAATTACAAACTTCAGAAGCCTTTTTAAACCTCAAATACACAACAAGTTTTTAATTTCCTCCATTGCTGGAAAATTATCCCGCAACAGAGAGATCAAATTAAGATTATACATCTGTACTTCTTCTACTACATGCACAAAGATTCTCTCCTGCTCTCTCATTCAATCTACAATAATCGAGAATTTCAACAAGCATTTTGCTACGGCTGGCCATGCTTTCCACCTGGCTACCACTACCCCGGCCACCAGCTCTGCACCCTCCGCTGCAACTTGCCCATGCCCCCCTCGCTTCTCCTTCACACAAATTCAGACAGCTGATGTTCTGAAAGAGCTGCAAAATCTGGACCCCTACAAATCATCTGGGCTAGACAATCTGGACCCTTTCTTTCTAAAATTAGCCGCAGAAATTGTCGCAACCCCTATTACTAGCCTGTTCAACCTCTCTTTCGTAATGTCTGAGATCCCCAGAGATTGGAAAGCTGCCGCGGTCATCCCCCTCTTCAAAGGGGGTGACACTCTAGATCCAAACTGTTACAGACCTATATCAATCCTGCCCTGCCTTTTGAAAGTTTTTGAAAGCCAAGTTAACAAACAGATCACCGACCATTTCGAATCCCAACGTACCTTCTCCGCTATGCAATCCGGTTTCCGAGCTGGTCATGGGTGCACCTCAGCCACGCTCAAGGTCCTAAACGATATTATAACCGCGATCGATAATAGACAGTACTGTGCAGCCGTCTTCATTGACCTGGCCAAGGCTTTCGACTCTGTCAACCACCGCATTCTCATTGGCAGACTAAATAGCCTTGGTTTCTCAAATGACTGCCTCGCCTGGTTCACCAACAAGCACACCATGTAGCTCAGTTGGTGTAGCTCAGTTGGTAGAGCATGGCGTTTGCAATGCCAGGGTTGTGGGTTCGATTCCCACGGGGGAGCAGTATGAAAAAAAAAAAAATGTATGCACTCACTAACTGTAAGTTGCTCTGGATAAGAGCGTCTGCAAAATGTGTATGTAATGTACTTCTCAGATAGAGTTCAATGTGTCAAATCGGAGGGCCTGTTGTCTGGACTTATGGCAGTCTCTATGGGGTACCAAAAGGTTCAATTCTTGGGCCGACTCTTTTCTCCGTGTATATCAATGATGTCGCTCTTGCTGCTGGTGACTCTCAGATCCACCTCTACGCAGATGACACCATTTTGTATACATCTGGCCCTTCATTGGACACTGTGTTAACAAACCTCCAAACGAGCTTCAATGCCATACAACACTCCTTCAGTAGCCTCCAACTGCTCTTAAACACTAGTAAAACTAAATGCATGCTCTTCAATCGAACGCTGCTGGCAGCCGCCCACCCGACTAGAATCACTACTCTCGACGGGTCTGACCTAGAGTATGTGGACAACTACAAATACCTAGGTGTCTGATTAGACTGTAAACTCTCCTTCCAGAATCACATTAAGCATCTCCAATCCAAAGTTAAATCAAGAATTGGCTTCCTATTTCGCAAAACAAAGCCTCCTTCACTCATGCTGCCAAACATGCCCTCGTAAAACTGACTATCCTACCGATCCTTGACTTCGGCGATGTAATTTACAAAATAGCCTCCAACACTCTACTCAGCAAATTGGATGTAGTCTATCACAGTGCCATCCGTTTTGTCACCAAAGCCCCATATACTACCCACTACTGTGACCTGTACGCTCTTGTTGGCTGGTCCTCACTACATATTCGTCGCCAAACCCACTGGCTCCAGGCCATCTATAAATCACTGCTAGGCAAATCCCAGCCTTATCTTAGCTCATTGGTCACCATAGCAACACCCATCCGTAGTATGCGCTCCAGCAGGTATATCTCACTGGTCATCCCCAAAGCCAACACCTCCTTTGGCCGCCATTCCTTCCAGTTCTCTGCTGCCAATGACTGGAACGAATTGCAAAAATCTCTGAAGCTGGAGACTCTTATGTCCCTCACTAACTTTAAGCATCAGTTGTCAGAGCACCTTACCGATCACTGCACCTGTACACAGCCCATCTGAAATTAGCCCACCCAACTACCTCATCCCCATATTGTTATTTATTTTGCTCATTTGCACCCCAGTATCTCTACTTGCACATCATCTCTTGCACATCTATCATTCCAGTGTTAATACAAATTGTAATTATTTTGCACTATGGCCTATTTATTGCCTTGCATCTTGCTACACAACTTGCTACATTTGCACACACTGTATATATATTTTCTGTTGTATTTTTTACTTTATGTTTTGTTTTACCCCATATGTAACTATGTGTTGTTGTTTTTATCGCACTGCTTTGCTTTATCTTGGCCAGGTCACAGCTGTAAATGATAACTTGTTCTCAACTGGCTTACCTGGTTAAATAAAGGTTAAATAAAAATAAAAAATAAAAATATTCAGCTCACTGTCTGGGCGGGAACCAGAGCATTCCTGTCTGTATCTGTTTTGGGGGAATAATGTGTTGTACAGTAATCGGGTGTAAAACAGGTGGCGCGGTGTTGACATAGGAGGGAAGCATGTGAAAAATGTGCTGCTGCCATGCAATCACAAAGGGAAAAGCCAGGCGGTTGATTTAGATGTTTAATCACGGCGCTGGGTGATAAGTAGAGGATCAAACGAAGGCACGCAAAGCCTGGAATAACAGGGAGA
The DNA here is from genome assembly GCF_020615455.1 of Coregonus clupeaformis. Classification (NCBI taxonomy): domain Eukaryota; kingdom Metazoa; phylum Chordata; class Actinopteri; order Salmoniformes; family Salmonidae; genus Coregonus; species Coregonus clupeaformis. The sequence continues at coordinate 23,782,773 of NC_059198.1, read as the reverse complement.
GCCACCTAGCCTACACAGGGATACACACAGTGATATATTCCTGGTGGAAACAGGCCAAAGCAGTAGCAGTAGGATGGGATGGATGCCCCAGTCATCAGGCCAGACAGAACTGTATCAATATATTGTACCTTCACTGGGTTGTCTGGAGATTTGATGGGTAGCTGTGAATTTGTGGTAGAATTGAATTCACAAGAATCTAGTATTTCCAGATCTATCAGAGAGTTTGGGGAGACTGCATCTGTTCTCATCCCAGTTATCTCTACTGTCTGGCTTCTATCACCCATAGTCTGGGGCACACACTGACTGACTGGTTGACTGATTAAATGACACACACCTTTATTGAACTCAGGGCTGGGGACAATTCCATTATTCCATTCCAGTCTAGAATTGAAACCCCACAGATCTGTATGTGGTTCATCTGATACATCTTCTGGAGACTAGTCTAAACGATGGTCTATTTAATTGTGCAGGAGCTCAACAAACATTGAGCATACAGAGTGGATTCCTTTTTATATTCAGAATTGGAAAAGTTCCAAAAATGTTTGTTTTACAGAGTATAGAGAGGACAGATGGAGATTATCACCTTAAGTGTGCGTTATAAACATGCAAAATGATATACAGGCTGTCAAAATAGTTGCATACGAAAACTGATAAACAATATATATCTCAAATGTAGGCTACAGTATGGATATTCTTAAATGGATGAATGGAGTACAATCTGTTCTCTAAAGTTTATCCAAAGTCCCCAATAGTAACATTTTGTTAGAGTTAGTTCATCTATGCCAGTCACTCTATTATGCAAGAGGCATATGGTCCTGTTCACGCTGTAACTAAACGATGCTATCAATTTAAATACCTTGCTTCGGTATTAATTCGCGGTTCACGCTATTAATCCGGTGCGAGCCCATCATCTCCCCATATCCAAACGGGATAAGGATCCAGTTACCAACCTCTCTGACACACACTGGGTCACGTGACACAGATCCTGCACATTTAAAAAAAGAACGGGATTTACAATTCCCACCAGGGCTTCAAAGAGGTGGATAAAATACTTCCCGTTGCCAGTTAACCGACATTCGCACCTCCGCGGCACTTCTGTGCAATTGACAGCGCGCAGAACGCACCAACGACTCATGAGACCCCATTAGCAAACCTGTTGACGAGCGGACTGTCCTTATTTTTAACCTTCAGATTCTATTCTTATACTGTACGAAGTTGATCTCAGCCTACAGAGAAATCATCTTGGAGGGCGAGAAGTGGGGCTATCCTCTGTCATTATTAATATTCGCTCAGGATGGCAGTGGACTTTAGTTGCGCAGTTCACGCCTCAGTTTTATTGGGCTGTGTGATTATCCTCAGTAACGTCCTATGTCCCGTTGGTGCGTACCTCTACAACAACCGCTATGCAGGGTAAGTGAGGATTCTCATTCATTCCTTGTGACTGTGTTAGTAAGTTGAGTCCTAAAAGTTCTCATTCATGTTGAAGGCTTGAAGTTGAACCCCCTTGAGGTAAAATAGAAGGGGAAAACATACAAGGAATGATCTGTATCTTAAGTAGGCCTACTGAAACCAAACTATCTACAGATCATGATGTGGTTTATCACTCCTCTCATCTCCTGTTGAAAAGAGATGGATTGTTCATAGCAACTATTATGACAAAAAAAAACGTTTCTCTCATATTCCCTGCTGGAGAAATATTCCCTGCTGGAGACATAACATATTGTGTTTACTTAGTTGTGTGTACAAGACATAAGGGACTAAGTGTTGAAGTTATGGAATTCACAGAGTCCTGTCAGGGGCCATGGGGCACACAGAGGGCCACACTGGGGCAGGTTTTGGGCACCCCTGGGGCACCTTGGATCAGGGAACAAAGGGACAGTTTTGGGGTACACTCAGCCGGTTTGAGTGCTCTCCTGTAAGCATAATTTTGGGGAGCTTTTGGGGTAATTTTGAGTGGCACAGTGGGACCCCATCCTGCTTCCCCCTGCCTGCCTTCCGCCCCCCCACCCCCCTCCCCTGCACCCTGGACCTGTTCCAAAGCCCCTGTACTCCACCCAATCCCCAGCTGCTGTGCTCAGACAATCCCCACTTTAACAAGGTAGGAAACCCAGGGCATGAAAACAACAGTCCCAACATGGACATAACTCTGCTCTGTTCAGAATTGCTAATATGATGGTGTGCATTGTCCCACTTAGTTCAGATGACACAATGAATCAATAGGCTAAATGACTAAATGTTCTCTATTGTTGTTAAATCTTTGTGATTACTTGAGTTTAGTTTAGGTAATTATCATATCTCTTTTGTTGGTGGAGCATGATCTAATACAATACACTTGTCAGATTTCCATATTGTGATACAGAGGTACTACGTTGCCCTATTCCCTCAACAATTGGACACACAGAATTGGGTATATTGAAGGTAGGCCTACAGAGTGGAGCGATAACAGAATTTCTCTCAGTATCCAAAAGACTACAGAGAAGTGCCCTCTCTCTGAGTGACCAGAGCTCAGTTAAACACTTCCTGTCCTATAGAGAGCTGAGTGAACCGTCAGATTGACAGCTTAAAATAATGCTTTAACTTAGAAAGACAAGCTGCCAGCACTCAACGGGCTTTGAAGACACACTGAGACACACTGAGAAGGCAGTGCCAGCGTTTTGACAGAGAATCTATGATCAATGGGGATCGCTATGACAAAGAAAGGATGGGTCAATTTGGGTGATGGTAAAAAAACATTTCTGGAGTAGAACTAGACTGCAGCCTTGGTGGATTGTTTTGAATTCTATGGGGTGCACTTTGTCATATGATGTCATTGTAGCTCTAAGAAGTCTAAGAAGTCGTTATTTAAAATGCCATTAATAATGTTTTAAAGGGGTAAAAAAAGAGGAAGTCACTATCTATTGTTTTAGAAACAGCATGTATGAGTTTAGAAAAACTGAAATTAAATAATGTATTTAAAGTTGCATGATTTACACAGTTTTAAAGTTTGGGATGGAAAGCAATTTATTTGCCCTCGATAAAAGGCCTCTAAATCCTTGCTCTAACATGAGATGCACTGAGACTGCCCGTTGCCTTGGTGCCAGGCTGTTGGTGGCTCTAACATGAGATGCACTGAGACTGCCTGTTGCCTTGGTGCCAGGCTGTTGGTGGCTCTAACATGAGATGCACTGAGACTGCCTGTTGCCTTGGTGCCAGGCTGTTGGTGGCTCTAACATGAGATGCACTGAGACTGCCTGTTGCCTTGGTGCCAGGCTGTTGGTGGCTCTAACATGAGATGCACTGAGACTGCCTGTTGCCTTGGTGCCAGGCTGTTGGTGGCTCTAACATGAGATGCACTGAGACTGCCTGTTGCCTTGGTGCCAGGCTGTTGGTGGCTCTAACATGAGATGCATTGAGACTGCCTGTTGCCTTGGTGCCAGGCTGTTGGTGGCTCTAACATGAGATGCATTGAGACTGCCCGTTGCCTTGGTGCCAGGCTGTTGGTGGCTCTAACATGAGATGCATTGAGACTGCCTGTTGCCTTGGTGCCAGGCTGTTGGTGGCTCTAACATGAGATGCATTGAGACTGCCTGTTGCCTTGGTGCCAGGCTGTTGGTGGCTCTAACATGAGATGCATTGAGACTGCCTGTTGCCTTGGTGCCAGGCTGTTGGTGGCTCTAACATGAGATGCATTGAGACTGCCTGTTGCCTTGGTGCCAGGCTGTTGGTGGCATTTCTTGTGCCGCTTTGTTCCCTCTGTCTCGCATCCCTATATGCGGCCCTGGATCCCCTTTGTTTAGGGGGGCCACAACTTCCTGTGTCACAGTGTGAAAGACTGGGTTGAAAATGGAGAACGTGATAGGGATAAATAGCGAGGGGGAGAGAGAAAGAGAAATAGAGAGAGAGAAAGGGAGTGATGGGGTAATAATAATATGCCATTTAGCAGACGCTTTTATCCAAAGTGACTTACAGTCATGTGTGCATACATTTTTACGTATGGGTGGTCCCGGGGATTGAACCCACTACCCTGGCGTTACAAGCGCCATGCTCTACCAGCTGAGCTACAGAGGACCACCCGTACATAGAGAAAGGGAAATAAAATGTTAGAGAGCAATAGACAATGAAATAGAGGCGGCGTTACAATTTTTTTTGATCATTTTGGTGCAATTTTCACAAATATGTGGTTGATGTTCACAGCTCTTAGTACAAAACTCAAAAACAGATCATAAAAAGGCAGTTGTTTCAAAACTCTAAGCACATTTTCAATTGACAAAGTACAACACACAAAATCATACGGTCACTTTTTCCACCAAACTTAATCAGTGTTTCATCTAGAGATGTTTCACATTGCAATACATGTTCATACAGTATAAAGTAATTGCCTTTCACAATGCAATGATCACATTACTTTTGATATGATTCTCTTTTGTTAATAGACATTTTACTATTACTTAAACCGACTGCTCTTAATTGATGATCACATAAACGTTTGGTAAACCTATAGATTTTACATGTAAACTGGTTTGTCTACTACAGATTTTGAGAACTACATAATGAACATGTATGTATGTAAAGTAAAAACATAACAAGTATGATATACACTGAGTCTACAAAACATTAAGAACACCTGCTCTTTCCATGACATAGACTGACCAGGTGAATCCAGGTGACAGCGATGATCCCTTATTGATGTCACTTGTTAAATCCACCTCAATCAGTGTAGATGAAGGGGAGGAGACAGGTTAAAGAAGGATTTTTAAGCCTTGAGACAATTTAGACATATATTGTGTATGTGTGCCATTCAGAGGGTGAATGGGCAAGACAAAATATTTAAGTGCCTTTGAACGGGGTATGGTAGTAGGTGCCAGCCGCACCAGTTTGTGTCAAGAACTGCAACGCTTTTTCACGCAAGAATAGTCCACCACCCAAAGGACACCCAAAGGACATCCTGCCAACTTGACACAATTGTGGGAAGCATTGGAGTCAACATGGGCCAGCATCCCTGTGGAACGCTTTCGAAACCTTGTAGAGTCCATGCCCTGATGAATTGAGGCTGTTCTGAGGGCAAAAGGAGGGTATCCAAAATAGAGTTGCTGGGGTCCTTTTGATGGGGAGAGGGGTTCACACTGCTGTACTAACATGTTATTGGCCAATTGGTCTCGGTATGTGTAGGCCATCTATCTGATGCTGTATGGTCCAAAATAGTAGGACATTGTTGCCGCCCGTAGCATTGAATGCAAGGGAAGCCAGCGAGCATTTGGCCTCCCTTTATAAAAAAATGTATAAAATAATAGCCAATCAGCGTTGAGCTAAACTGAATGAGCTCAACTGTGAATGGTCCTGGTGCACCAAAAAAAAAGTACTATAGACCAATACAGTACTGTAATACCAGTATGCCATTTACAGTGGGGAAAAAAAGTATTTAGCCAGCCACCAATTGTGCAAGTTCTCCCACTTAAAAAGATGAGAGAGGCCTGTAATTTTCATCAAAGGTACACGTCAACTATGACAGACAAATTGAGATAAAAAAATTCCAGAAAATCACATTGTAGGATTTTTAATGAATTTATTTGCAAATTATGGTGGAAAATAAGTATTTGGTCACCTACAAACAAGCAAGATTTCTGGCTCTCACAGACCTGTAACTTCTTCTTTAAGAGGCTCCTCTGTCCTCCACTCATTACCTATATTAACGGCACCTGTTTGTACTTGTTATCAGTATACAAGACACCTGTCCACAACCTCAAACAGTCACACTCCAAACTCCACTATGGCCAAGACCAAAGAGCTGTCAAAGGACACCAGAAACAAAATTGTAGACCTGCACCAGGCTGGGAAGACTGAATCTGCAATAGGTAAGCAGCTTGGTTTGAAGAAATCAACTGTGGGAGCAATTATTAGGAAATGGAAGACATACAAGACCACTGATAATCTCCCTCGATCTGGGGCTCCACGCAAGATCTCACCCCGTGGGGTCAAAATGATCACAAGAACGGTGAGCAACAATCCCAGAACCACACAGGGGGACGTAGTGAATGACCTGCAGAGAGCTGGGACAAAAGTAACAAAGCCTACCATCAGTAACACACTACGCCGCCAGGGACTCAAATCCTGCAGTGCCAGACGTGTCCCCCTGCTTAAGCCAGTACATGTCTGAAGTTTGCTAGAGTGCATTTGGATGATCCAGAAGAGGATTGGGAGAATGTCATATGGTCAGAATAAACCAAAATATAACTTTTTGGTAAAAACTCAACTCGTCGTGTTTGGAGGACAAAGAATGCTGAGTTGCATCCAAAGAACACCATACCTACTGTGAAGCATGGGGGTGGAAACATCATGTTTTGGGGCTGTTTTTCTGCAAAGGGACCAGGACAACTGATCCGTGTAAAGGAAAGAATGAATGGGGCCATGTATCGTGAGATTTTGAGTGAAAACCTCCTTCCATCAGCAAGGGCATTGAAGATGAAACGTGGCTGGGTCTTTCAGCATGACAATGATCCCAAACACACCGCCCGGGCAACGAAGGAGTGGCTTCGTAAGAAGCATTTCAAGGTCCTGGAGTGGCCTAGCCAGTCTCCAGATCTCAACCCCATAGAAAATCTTTGGAGGGAGTTGAAAGTCTGTGTTGCCCAGCGACAGCCCCAAAACATCACTGCTCTAGAGGAGATCTGCATGGAGGAATGGGCCAAAATACCAGCAACAGTGTGTGAAAACCTTGTGAAGACTTACAGAAAACGTTTGACCGGTGTCATTGCCAACAAAGTGTATATAACAAAGTATTGAGAAACTTTTGTTACTGACCAAATACTTATTTTCCACCATAATTTGCAAATAAATTCATTAAAAATCCTACAATGTGATTTTCTGTAGAAAAAAAATCTCATTTTGTCTGTCATAGTTGACGTGTACCTATGATGAAAATTACAGGCCTCTCGCATCTTTTTAAGTGGGAGAACTTGCACAATTGGTGGCTGACTAAATACTTTTTTCCCCCACTGTACGTAGAAGACACTTTTATCCAAACTGACAACAGACCATACATTTTGGTATGTGACCCCAGTGAGAATCGAACCCCCAACTCTGGTGTTGCTAATGCCATGCTCTTATGAACTGAGCCACGTACAAGACCACTACAATACATAAGTACAATACTGTAAAATACAATACACAATTACAATACAGGTGGAAGACATATAATTGCCATCCCCATGAGTGTAGCACCCTCCTTCAGGCCATGGATGTGGCATGCAATGATTTCAATCCAGACCTCCCACTGGGCACAAACTGGTTGAATCAACGTTGTTTCAACGTTATTTGTCAATGTATTGTGACCAGGAACCTACGTGGAAAATACATTGGATTTGAAAAAAGTCGGCAACGTAAAGTGTTGTTTTGAGGGTGAAATTTCAACCACAGGATTATGTAATCATGGTAACCAATTTTCAACATAGACAAACTTGTATAAAATATGTTGAATTTGTACCTTTGAAACAAAGTCTGATTTTCAATGTTATATCCACCTTATAAAATTAAAACAAATAGGCTGGGCAGCACCTCCTATAGGAGAGTTAATCTACAGGTATCAATTTGGTCTCCCATCCAGGATTTTTACCAAGCCTGGTTTAGCTTTAACATTGTCACTGACTACTACCAATGTGCTATCGTGAGAATGGTTATTGAGAGATCTCTTTATGACTAAATAGATTCACTGTTGCTATCGAAGTCATTCCAAAGGGTAGGTTTAACAGAGCAAATGAAATGTAACCATACTATAAAGTCATACAAATAGCATTTGCGAAGTCATCAACAGCTATTGTTTTAAATTCAACCCAGGATTAATCTAAAAATAGACAATACATATACAGTTGAAGTCAGAACTTTACATACACTTAGGTTGGAGTCATTAAAACTCGTTTTTCAACCACTCCACAAATTTTAACTTTTTTTGCTATTGGACTAACTGGATGTTAAAATAACTAAATTGAGAAGGTATCATTATGTTGTGTTTTGGTGATGAAACCAATTTACTCATTATATTTCACAGTAAACTTATATTTTGGATCAATGGTTGTGTGGTGAAAGATGTCTACAAACAAAATGAATGCACAATGAAAGGTTTTGAATGTAATGCTGCGTTACAAGTGTTACCAGTTTGGAGTTCTGTATTGAGAGTTTTGAAAATAAAACCACATACTCGTGAAAATATTACCAAAGCGATTACAAAAATAACTGTATGATGATTTGTAGCTGGTTCCCCTGAGGATGGAGTCTCCTCTGTGCCAGGTCTGAAGTATGGCTGTGTACTGTAAATTCCTCTACTCTGTAGCGGTTACCATTGTGTTGATTCATACCATCAGTGGGAGCCTAGCATCGGGCCAATAAAAAGAGTGCAATATTCAGTGCCTTTTTACATATGTGTGTGTGTGAGAGAGAGATTGCTCATCAGCTGGCAGTGGCACTGACAAATCCTTGGAAACCCAGGCAATCTAGAAAACACTCACAGGGGTGGCTATAGTGGACATGAACATGGGTGTGTTGTACTGCACAAGTATATATCCTGGTTGTGATGGCTTCTGGAGTTTAGAGTAAAGTTAATATTATGAGTTCCCCAAAAATGTTTTACATGCAGGATTCCTTGAAATGATCAATGTTCCAAGATCTTGAATATAGCCTAACGAGAGGTGTGTGTGACAAGTGCTGAAATATGCCAAGTCCCATTTGTGATACCTTCATTAAGAGTACAGTGCATTCGGAAAGTATTCAGATCCCTTGACCTTTTCCAAATGTTCTTACGTTACAGCCTTATTCTAAAATGGATTAAATAGTTTTTTCCCCTCATCAAACTACACACAATACCCCATAATGACAAAGCAAAAACAGGTTTTTAGAAATATTTGCTAATTTATTAAAAAATAAAAAACTGAAATATTACATTTACATAAGTATTCTGACCCTTTACTTAGTACTTTGCTGAAGCACCTTTGGCAGCGATTACAGCCTCAAGTCTTCTTGGGTATGACGCTACAAGCTTGACACACCTGTATTTGGGGAGTTTCTCCCATTCTTCTCTGCAGATCCTCTCAAGCTCTGTCAGGTTGGATGGGGAGCGTTGCTGCACAGCTATTTTCAGATCTCTCCGGAGATGTTCGATCGGTTTCTGGCTGGGCCACTCAAGGACATTCAGAGACTTGTCCTGAAGCCACTCCTGCGTTGTCTTGGCTGTGTGCTTAGGGTCGTTTTCCTGTTGGAAGGTGAACCTTCGCCCCAGTCTGAGCGCTCTGGAGCAGGTTTTCATCAAGGATCTCTCTTTACTTTGCTCCGTTCATCTTTCCCTCGATCCCTCCCAGTCCCTGCCGCTGAAAAACATCCCTACAGCATGATGCAGCCACCAACATGCTTTACCATAGGGATGGTGCCAGGTTTCCTCCAGACGTGACACTTGGCATTCAGGCCAAATAGTTCAATCTTGGTTTCATCAGACCAGAGAATCTTGTTTCTCATGGTCTGAGAGTCTTTAGGTGCCTTTTGGCAAACTCCAAGCAGGCTGTCATGTGCCTTTTACTGAGGAGTGGCTTCCGTCTGGCCACTCTACCATAAAGGCCTGATTGGTGGAGTGCCACAGAGATGGTTGTCCTTCAGGAAGATTCTCTCATCTCCACAGAGGAACTCCAGAGCTCTGTCAGAGTGACCATCGGGTTCTTGGTCACCTCCCTGACCAAGGCCCTTCCCCCCGATTGCTCAGTTTGGCCGGGCGGCCAGCTCTAGGAAGAGTCTTGGTGGTTCCAAACTTCTTCCATTTAAGAATGATGGAGGCCACTGTGGTCTTGGGGACCTTCAATGCTGCAGAAATGTTTTGGTACCCTTCCCCATATCTGTGCCCCAACACAATCCTGTCTCGGAGCTCTACGAACAATTCCTTTGACCTCATGGCTTGGTTTTTGCTCTGACTGCGCTGTCAACTGTGGGACCTTATATAGACAGGTGTGTGCCTTTCCAAATAATTTCCAATCAATTGAATTTACCACAGGTGGACTCCAATCAAGTTGTAGATACATCTGAAGGATGATCAATGGAAACAGGATGCACCTGAGCTCAATTTCGAGTCTCATAGCAAAGGGTCTGAATACTTATGTAAGTAAGTGTCATGACTTGCCCTCATGGATTGAGGATCAAAAATGCCGGCTAGGCAAAGGTTTGAACACCCCCTTTCCTGGGGGCCAGTTTTATGACCAGTTGTAAATACCGTGCAGACGTTATCTTCCTTGCCATGAAGTATTGGGAGAAAGGACCCCTTTGTTAACAAAGGAAGTCTTCCTGCCAAGACTCCAACATCCAAAAGTGGATAATGAAACAATATTCCTACTTAAAAGAATGTGGGAAATGGTTGGTGGGGACTTAAAGAACAATCATGTCAAATTCGTTACTATGTTGTGATGTCATTAAAGACGGTGGAACAACATAACTGTATAGACAAGTTTACGCGCTGTATCCCGGGTGGCGCCATAACTCTACACAAATGCATTTAATTTCCGCCGGAAGTTGTTGGCACAACGTCTGCCGGTGTAAACACAGCGATGTCGACGCTAGCTTGGGAACACGGTTCTGCTACTATGCCGCAACCCGTCAAGGAGCGGAGGGGGAGGAACTTGCAAGGGACTATTTGGAAACTCTGGGCAACAGCATTGAAACCAAAGGCTTAGTGGTGTGCGAAAAGGAACCGTGGCTTGCAGCATCTCCCGATGGAGTGATAAACAACGACATTCTGTTGGAGATCAAATCACCTGTGATGGGAAACAAGTCACTTGCAGAATTTTTTGGCAACAAAGAACTGCGAAATCACAACTGTGGCAAACGGAGATAGGGTAGATTACCATATTGCCTGCAATGGTCCAAAAGGCTACTACATGCAGGTACAAATTGGGATGCACTTCACAGGGCTTCAGCACTCCAAGTTGGTGATCTGGAACAAAACTGAGCATCTAGAAATCGAAGTACCCTACGACCAAGGCTTTGTCCAGGGGCATATCATAAGGCTGCGCACATTCTACTTTGCCCACATGCTCCCGAAAATTGTTGATGATTTTGTTGAGGGAAGGTTACAGTTCTGCAGTAAATATCTCAGCATTTTAAAACCAAAATAAACTGCCTTATTTAGGTCATGCCCACAGGAGCCAACAGATGTCCATTGTTTACATGATCTCTTTATGCTGTGCAATATATCAGTGTGCCTACTGTTTGAGTGAAAATAAAGTTTGATGTAATTTCAATCCTTAGAGTGCTACAATTTATTTTAACACAGTTCATAATTCATAGTAAGCTCATACTGTACATAAATAACACTGGATTAATTAATTGTTTTGAGGAAACTAAACAAATGGCTTCAACAAGAAAGATTGCGTGTTTAATCTTAACAGGTATTAAAAAGTAAAATACAAAAGCAGCCCACACAATTACATCACTATGAAAATATTCATATATAATATTAAAAAATACAATGCACGCAGTATTTGTTGTGTTTATCTGTATTTAATGAACAACATGGCTGGGTGTTGGTAGACAGGGACACAGGGCAAGATTCTAAACCTCACTGATCAGTGGACTCTTCAGGTTAACTAGGCCAGCACAGATGGTTAAGATGTTGTCCAGTTTCGGTGCCATGCTGATGGGAACATTCTGGGATAAAATCTTAAACACCTTCAGTCTCTGGATTGCTCTTTCCACATGTATGCGGACATTGGCTACTCGCCTGGTGCGTGTCGTCTCCTCATTGGTCAACTGATTGCGCCTGTAGGTGAAAGCAGGGATGTTCAAACTGACCCTTCTCTCATCAAGCAAGTCTCGAATGGTGAACCCACGGTCTGCCATGACCTCATCACCAGCCCTCAGATAGTCTAGGAACCCACTGTCCATGGTGATAAACTTATCGCTGCTTCTGCCAGCATAGGCATCAGATATAAACATGATTAGCCCATTAGGGGCCACAGCGACGAGATATTTCACAGTGTTGCGTGATTTATGCTGGCTGAAAGTGTCACTCCTTGAGTCGTGGTTTGTGGCTCTCTGCATGGCACTTTCGGCACAGTCAATGATGCAGGTGGTTCGAGGGTAGTTCCTCTGAAACGACAAGGGCATGGTGGCACGAATGGTCTCTCTTGGAAGCCAGGGGATCAGGACTTTGAACTGTTCACCCATCACGTCAATCCAGTGACTAATCACAATGCTTGCCATGGATGTAGACACATTGAAGCGGTGAGCAATATCTCCTAATATTAGGTTTATTTTTAGTTTCATCAACGTCATAAGTATTTGGTCAACAACAGGAAGGGTAATTGATGGCTTACTGAAAGGCAACAACACCGTCACCAGGGTGAAGAATTGAACCATAAGCACTCCTGTATACAGCCGGGACCTAGCATCATCAATGACCGTGGTGCTGGTCACAGTAGGACCCATTTCTGCCTCGCACTGTGTGGCCTTGTCTACTTTAACAGACTGTGTTGAACAGTAAATGTGATCAATATGTGACGGATCCTCCCATTGGGTCTGGGCATCTCGAAATTTTGGTGTAGCAGGCTCGGCCTCACAGACAGGCTGACAGGTTTCTGGAGCATCTAAAAAGGGGAAGAGAAAACATGGATGGAGCAAAATTAATGCAGGCATAGAGTCCTCTCACTACAAACATCACAATGGAAAAATGTGTACTACAACATTGCACTCACACGCACACACACAATCATCATCACAACAGCCTGCCACCTTGCATTGTATTTATGATGTAGACTAAGGCACACGCAGGCAGGCACACACACACACACACACACACACACAATTAATGATGTAACTATCGTGGGCATTGTTTGTCCCATCTCCAAAACAATCAACTGCCTTAGCAAAATACCGGTAGCAATGTTAATGTATGACAACTTCTTCATAATTAACAGTATTGTCAGCTTCATAGCTAAAGTTGCTGAACTTACCCTCAGATTCAAGTCTGCGTTTCTTTATCTGGGAGGAGGCAGTGGTCCGCTGGGTGAGTTGACGCCTATTTGGCTGGGGAGGGCGATTGTATCCCAACCACAACTCTGGGAAAGGATTATCCTTGGTAGGTTTTTGGTCAACAAAGTGATAGGAACAAACAAAAACGTTGAGGGGGGGTTTCTTTAGATTCAATGCCTTCAGCCAGGTCCTTGATTCCGAGTCGGTATCAGGCTTGCGAAAAAATGTAAACAATGGAGCGCATGGACATTGCCTCTTTGTAGCTGGTTTGTGGTCATAGCACTCTCTATCTAACCACTCGTTCAGGTGCTTTCTCGAGTTTTTGCAACCAACTACCGCACACGTCGTTCCCGAACCACTTTTCTTCATGTTGTAATTGTAATTTTTATATCCTCTTTGTCACTGCGATATCAGTGCTTTGTCGGCACAACGGAGCTAGCTAGCAAAACAAACCCAGCCCGGCAGAACGGAACTGGATTGCATCGACGGGAGGAGTTCAGGAAGTAGAGCGGAAACGGCTCAAAAACTTGTCTATATCTGGGGGGGTACACTTCCCAGTTATGAGGTTTGCATCTAATTGTTGTATAAAACGAATTATTAAGTATAATAATACTTTTGTGAAGATAATAATGTGATTTTAGCATTCTAGATGAGATGATTGTTTTCCATATTGATTTGTTCTCAGTCAGTGGCCACGCCCAGATGAGCACAAACATGAATCAACGCCCTTTTTACCCCGAGTGCATAAAAAGCCTCGAGACGATATCACCTCAGACCAGCAGACGTGAAGCGTGAGCTAAACGTTGCAAATGGTTGAATTTCTACCAGACCAGGAAGCCCACGGGTTAAAATGGTTGACACTCTACAAGACCAGCAGACATGAAACATGAGCTAAACGTTACAAAAGAAGACCAAGCATACTATGGTATACTCCGGATGTTGCAAATGGTTGCATTTCTACAAGACCAAGAAGCATGAAGCTGAAGCTACATGTTACAAAATGGTTAGACCAGAAAGACCAGAAAACGTGAGACGTTGGTCCACACGTTTGAAATGGAGAAACTCTGAAACTCTCAACTTCTACACGAGGTGAAGAAGAAGACAATGCACTAGACCTTATCATCTCAGTCTGCAGCTGGCATGTATAGTCGTCTAGAGAACATTCACTAAAGACACGAGTTGGAAAGGACAATCCCTCTCAGACAACCGCTGCTACATCTGAAGTATCCATTCTAACCACTACTACGACCAGAAACTATACCAAGGACTTTGGGATCTCTGGTGGGCAAACCAGAGTCCTACATCAACAACTCAACTATCGAGGACAGCTACACTTAAATACATGTTGCATTTCTAATCCAAATGAGCGTAGTTTCCAAAGTAACCACGATAGTTTGAATCTCTTTCTCCCTTCAACTCTGACCCGCCTTCTACCCAAGCATTACTGCTATTGTTAGTCCGGTCCACTAGGGACCTGTTCTCATTGTATTACGTTAGTAATCAATAACCTGTGTGTGTGTGTTTGTATTGTGTTATTATTTAGTTAGTTAGTAAATAAACAATTAAGCCAATTTGTGTATTGCTGATTCATCAATTAGGTTAGGGTTTTTGCAGGTTCAAGGATTATGCGACGTTCAGAATGAGACTGATAAGAGGTAATTATTTAATAAGTGACTGTTATCAATATATAACATATAATGTACCTTCTAAGAGTTTAATTCGGGAGACGGTAACTCGTTAAACAACTTCTTCCGTGGTGCCCCAAATTCCTAATGAGTGACAATTAAACATAGTTAGGTGATTCGATAAATAACAGTCATACATTAAAGAAAGTCACGTCACGACATAAGGTATTTCTGTTTTTGTTTCTTTCTAAATTTGCCAAAAATTCAAAAAACCTGTTTTCACTTTGTCATCATGGGGTATTGTTTGTAGATTGCTGAGATTTTTTTAATTTTTTTTAATTACTTAAAAATGTATGTCAAACAAAAACCAATGATTGCAAAGTTAAACAAACTCTATGCACAAGGACTACTTTTAACAATTTCCACTGAAAAGTTTACAAAAACACATTTAATTTCTCGTGCAACAGGGTGATCAAATTAAGATCCTGCATCTGTATGCAAAGCTTTGCATTACAGTGTGAATCTGGCAGCTGAGTTGATTTACTGTGTGGAGAAATATGAAAGCCAGACCATTGAAACCAGATAGCTTAGGTGGTTGAGATGGTTTTAGTTAGCCAAACACGAGTGGAGTGGTTTTAGTTAGCCAAACACGAGCGGAGTGGTTTTAGTTAGCCAAACATGTGTTTTTTCCTTCTTATGATGTTGTTGTCTTTATGATGGTATCGTTAGTGTAAATGTATTTTCAGTGTGCCTAGGGATTGCCTTTATAGCCTATGAATACAGGAGATTCAGAAGCAGTGTTAAACAGGCGAGAATGAGGAATGACTACTAGACCCCATGGAACATCACAGTCAGATGAAGTGTATTTCATTCATCTATTTCCCATGTTTACACCTGAAAGGAATTGCCAGGGCTTCACACAGTCATTTCGTTGATGTTGTTTGCTACTGTGTCTAATAATAAGTTATGGATATTTTATTTATTTTCACCAATGTGTTTCATAGTCAAGGTCAGGGCTCAAAATTGTGACGCATGCTCTCTGACTGGAATTTTTGATTTAGCACCAGTTCGCCTAGAGAAATATTCACCCAGATAATACATTGTATAGCAAAATTGTCTTTGTGCCATTGGAAGCAAACCAAGTTGTTTCATTGTTTCATGTCCAGTGCTTTCTCTCGAGAACCCAAGGCATTAACAAGACATTCTGCTTTATCTCAATGGTTCTCATCTTTAAGCACCGCGTACCGGTGGGACCATGTGAACTACAACCCCAACGCTCTGTTTTAACGTTTAGAAATGTCAATAATCATGACTTGCGATATGGTTTCCGAAACATATGGAACTTATCTTTCATATCAGCGAGAAATAATCTTTCTAATAAAAAAGGTTTGCACAGGTTTGCACAGATCCTTCCAGCCGACGAACTACACCTCCGCTACACTTCCTCCCCAGTTACGCATACACGTAGGTGTTCGGAGCACGAGAGAGCTAATTAGCCCAGTTGGTCGCCTCTGTCTTCCGTAAACAAGCGCTGTAACATGGAGATATGGCCGTGTTGGAACCCTAACCCTAACCCTATAAAGGAGTGTAGTAATTTAACCTTTTTATTATTGTTATTATTAATATTATTATTGTTATTTCTTGCTATGAAAGATACGTTCCTTATGTTTCCAAAACCAAACCGCAAGCGATGCGTGTTAACATTCAGGCCAAAACTCCCCCGGCCAGAAGATACCTTCATGAATAGACGCTAAATGTAGTTAGCATCTACGAATGGACTAGTCCAGTGTGCTCTGGCTGTTGTTATATATTTGAGTGGGGCACATTGCGAGCAAAGTCGATACATTGTATAATTTCACCTCACCTGTGAGAGTGAAGAGGAATTTCAGCAACTCTTGGAGGACAGTGAAAGTTGATAAAAGTGCTTCTTAATTGGTAAAAAACTACATGTTTTGCCCTCTGCCTACAGGTGTTACAGATGTGAAAATTAAGGAGGCTTTTATATATTTCAAAATGGTCTCCTATGGGTTCAGGAACCAATCACAATGGGAATACAAAACGAAACATGATGTAATTGGTAAATGAGTAGCAAAAATCTGACCAATAGGAGGCCACTTTGAAATATAAAATTCCCCTTCCACATAGCACTTTGTAAATGCCTCTCTACACTGGAGAGTGTGCAGATGCAGTGTTCACTTTCTTTTGCACCTGACCTCACCTGTGAGAACCATGAGCACGGGCAAGTCTGATTAGGCTTCGATGTAGCCTACCGCAGCCTGTGAGTAGGGCCTATTATAGAGCACAGCTCCTTGACCTTTATGGTTATAGTTTACAATTCAGAAAACCGCTTGTCTCTAGCCCAAACCGCTTGTCTCTAGGCCCAAACCGCTTGTCTCTAGCCCAAACCGCTTGTATCTAGCCCAAACCGCTTGTCTCTAGCCCAAACCGCTTGTCTCTAGCCCAAACCGCTTGTATCTAGCCCAAACCGCTTGTCTCTAGGCCCAAACCGCTTGTATGTAGCCCAAACCGCTTGTCTCTAGGCCCAAACCGCTTGTATCTAGCCCAAACCACTTGTATCTAGCCCAAACCGCTTGTCTCTAGCCCAAACCACTTGTCTCTAGCCCAAACCACTTGTATCTAGCCCAAACCGCTTGTCTCTAGCCCAAACCACTTTTCTCTAGGCCAAACCGCTTGTCTCTAGCCCAAACCGCTTGTATCTAGTCCAAACCGCTTGTCTCTAGGCCCAAACCGCTTGTCTCTAGCCCAAACCGCTTGTATCTAGGCCCAAACCGCTTGTCTCTAGGCCAAACCGCTTGTCTCTAGCCTAAACCACTTGTATCTAGCCCAAACCGCTTGTCTCTAGGCCCAAACCGCTTGTCTCTAGGCCCAAACCGCTTGTCTCTAGCCCAAACCACTTTTCTCTAGCCCAAACCACTTGTATCTAGCCCAAACCGCTTGTCTCTAGGCCAAACCGCTTGTCTCTAGCCCAAACCGCTTGTATCTAGTCCAAACCGCTTGTCTCTAGGCCCAAACCGCTTGTCTCTAGCCCAAACCGCTTGTATCTAGGCCCAAACCGCTTGTCTCTAGGCCCAAACCGCTTGTCTCTAGCCCAAACCGCTTGTATCTAGGCCCAAACCGCTTGTCTCTAGGCCAAACCGCTTGTCTCTAGCCCAAACCACTTGTCTCTAGCCCAAACCACTTGTCTCTAGCCCAAACCGCTTGTCTCTAGGCCAAACCGCTTGTCTCTAGGCCCAAACCACTTGTCTCTAGCCCAAACCGCTTGTATCTAGCCCAAACCGCTTGTCTCTAGCCCAAACCGCTTGTCTCTAGCCCAAACCGCTTGTATCTAGCCCAAACCGCTTGTCTCTAGCCCAAACCGCTTGTCTCTAGCCCAAACCGCTTGTATCTAGCCCAAACCGCTTGTCTCTAGGCCAAACCGCTTGTCTCTAGCCCAAACCGCTTGTATCTAGTCCAAACCGCTTGTCTCTAGGCCCAAACCGCTTGTCTCTAGCCCAAACCGCTTGTATCTAGGCCCAAACCGCTTGTCTCTAGGCCCAAACCGCTTGTCTCTAGCCCAAACCGCTTGTATCTAGGCCCAAACCGCTTGTCTCTAGGCCAAACCGCTTGTCTCTAGCCCAAACCACTTGTCTCTAGCCCAAACCACTTGTCTCTAGCCCAAACCGCTTGTCTCTAGGCCAAACCGCTTGTCTCTAGGCCCAAACCACTTGTATCTAGCCCAAACCGTTCAAAGGTTATGACTCATATTACCAGGGGTTAAATTTGGCTGGTCCCACTGGGTCCGAGACCCGTCACCTATGATCTAAATGAGAGCCGGGTGGAGCTGAGACCCGTCACGTATGATCTAAATGAGAGCCGGGTGGAGCTGAGACCCGTCACGTATGATCTAAATGAGAGCCGGGTGGAGCTGAGACCCGTCACGTATGATCTAAATGAGAGCCGGGTGGAGCTGAGACCCGTTACCTTTCGTTAGCCTATTTGAATTATCTAATGAAAGATTGTTGTCCACATTACATTTTCCACAGCCAACAACAGAAGTAGGCTAAGCAGCAGCAAAATCAGACAAGAATAGTTGACCTATTCAATTGTTCAGCCTGTCGCATTCTATGCGAGAAAATAATATTCCTCTCAAGGAGCATTCAAATTGCCAGTGGGAGAGAAATATGCATACCCAGTACAGGAGGCTGCTGAGGGGAGGACGGCACATAATAATGACTGGAACGGAGCAAATGGAATGGCATCAAACACATAAAAACAATGTGTGTGATGTATTTGATACCATTCCACTAATTCCGCTCCAGCCATTACCATGAGCCTGTCCTCCCCAATTAAGGTGCCACCAACTTCCTGTGATGCCCAGTCATTGTAGCCTTCAACATTCTTAATCCAGTCACGGGAAACACACCTTTGAAAGCAGTTTTGATGGCCACTGTTATAAGATGAGAATCGCTGAGCATTCTACTAAGCTACACTTATTTCTCAAATCCAAGAAATGTGTAAAATGCACCATTTTAGTTTTAGCAGCGGCATGGTTTATGCGCGTTAGCGGGCGCCAATGAGTCAGGTGTAACAGGTAGGCTTATATTACAGTATATTCACAGTAGTCTACATGATCCTTGGTTGGCTGAGTGTCAGTGGAATGTTTTTTGGGGGGACATTCAAGTCATCAATATGCTGCTATACCGTAATTAGCAACAAGATAGCCTAATATTTAGACTTTAGAGTTTGTGATCTAGCTTATGATTTGCCCAATGGGGTAAATGCAGATGGGCAACCCTCTGCCTATTTATTTCTAGCCACTATGCTGCATCAGTTGGGCTACATCAGGTGATAATGAGTATTGCTAAATAGCACACCTGCCAGATAATATGGACCAATCTGTTATTGGGCTCATTTTTGGAGGGGGAAATTATATTTTAGATGTCAGCATCATTTTATTTTCAGTAGGATGTCTTTTTAAAAAGTCACCAGAACTGACGTTCTCACAGTCATTCTCCCCCCCAAAATGATACGTCCCTCCACAACCTGTAGGATGCTGTGATATGTGCGTTTGTCAGTTTATATTTAGGCTAGTATATTATATGTCGTAATGTAGGTTCATGTTATTTAAGACTCCTGATTCTCATCTGTCTCAATGTAATGATGTGTTGTAATAATAAACCTATGTCCCAAAACGCTGTAACACGATCCTATCTGTCAGCCACTGGTACGACCCTGTCATCCATCCCTTCCATCACACTAATACAGGACCCAGCCCTTCCCCTAACCCTGCTGGATCATCTCTCACAATTAGGTGGCATTCTCCAGTCATGTACGAAAGGGAGAATGCATTAACTCTGACACTACTGTATGGCCGAGAAATGTCATAGAGTGAGGTGCTTTTAGTCGTTTTAAATCTCGCTCAGCACTTTCATCCTGACTGTTTACAGACATAGTTTAGATAGATAGGTGGATCCTATAAGGTAGTTAGTACAGGTATAGGATCTTAATTTGAGCCAATCTCCTACAGCAGGAAAGTAATTCTGCAGCAACAGGAAATGTGAATTTTTATGTGGATTTATAATTAATTGTCATTTTTTTGTAGTGGTGGATACATTTTTCGTAAGGGAAATTCAAGTCTGAAATTTCAAAGTGTATATTACACACTTTAGAAGCCTCTTTGAACATCAAATGCACTACAAGTTTTAAATTTCCTGAGTTGCAAGAAAGTTATCTTGCAACAGAGTGATCAAATTAAGAACCTACAGTTGAAGTCAGAAGTTTACATACACCTTAGCCAAATACATTTAAACTCAGTTTTTCACAATTCCTGACATTTAATCCTAGTAAAACTTCCCTGTCTTAGGTCAGTTAGGATCACCACTTTATTTTAAGAATGTGAAATGTCAGAATAATAGTAGAGAGAATTATTGCAGCTTTTATTTCTTTCATCACATTCCCAGTGGGTAGGGAAGTTTACATACACTCAATTAGTATTTGGTAGCATTGCCTTTAAATTGTTTAACTTTGGTCAAATGTTTTGGGTAGCCTTCCACAAGCTTCCCACAATAAGTTGGGTGAATTTTGGCCCATTCCTCCTGACAGAGCTGGTGTAACTTAGTCAGGTTTGTAGGCCTCCTTGCTCGCACACGCTTTTTCAGTTCTGCCCACAAATGTTCTATAGGATTGAGGTCAGGGTTTTGTGATGGCCACTCCAATACCTTGACTTTGTTGTCCTTAAGCCATTTTGCCACAACTTTGGAAGTATGCTTGGGGTCATTGTCCATTTGGAAGACCCATTTGCGAACAAGCTTTAACTTCCTGACTGATGTCTTGAGATGTTGTGTCACGGTTTCGGCCGAGGCTGCC
Organism: Coregonus clupeaformis; assembly: GCF_020615455.1. Classification (NCBI taxonomy): domain Eukaryota; kingdom Metazoa; phylum Chordata; class Actinopteri; order Salmoniformes; family Salmonidae; genus Coregonus; species Coregonus clupeaformis. The sequence goes on along the minus strand of NC_059198.1, from coordinate 23,761,810 downwards.
TCTCTTCCTTGTTCGGGCAGGCTTCGGCGTTCGTTGTCTCCGGAATACTAGCTGCCACTGTTGCATGTTTCTATGTTCGTTTGCTTTTGTCTGTTTGTTGTGACACCTGTTCTCGTTTAGTGTAATTAGTGTCCTATAAGTTTCTCGTTGTGTTTGTCTAGTGTTGTGTGTGATTGATTTATTTCTGTCGTGTGTTGTGCTTGTAGAATTACTTATTCGCTCGGTTGAGCTTTACTCCACTGTGTTGGAGCGTTTACGCACCTGTGTAGTGCGCCTTTTGTTTTGTCGCCTTCGTGCGTAGTTTCGCCTTCGGGCAAGTTTGTTCGATTTTTCCTTGTTGGAAATTGCACTAAAGTCTTTTGGACTATACTTCGGTGTCCTGCGCTTGATTCCACCACTACACCCACCTACAGCATTACTGACAAAATCACACACCATCAAGAATGGAATCAGCAGGAGCCGCAGCAGCCCAGGCGACGCTGGAGGACAGGGTCCGTGAACAGAGTGACCAGATCCTGCAGATGGGGTCCGCACTGCAGGAGGTGATCACCACCATCCGAGGCTGGGGGACTCCTCCACCGCCATCCTCTCTGCCAGCACCATCGGCAAGTCAGCCCATTCCCGCTCCGGAACCCAGAGGAGTTCGACTCTCGCTCCCGAGGGCCTACGATGGGACCGCGGCCGGCTGTCAGGGATTCCTTCTCCAGGTGGAGCTGTACCTGGCCACCGTGCACCCGGCGCCCTCGGGACATGAGAGCGTGTCCGCCCTGATCTCCTGCCTTTCCGGGAAGGCGTTGGAATGGGCCAACGCAGAGTGGAGGAGGATCGACGCGGACACCATCACCTACGACGAGTTCTCCCGCCGCTTCAGGGCGGTGTTTGACCATCCCTCGGAGGGGAAAGCGGCGGGGGAGCGTCTGGTCTTCCTCCGGCAGGGGAAGAGGAGTGCCCAGGAGTTCGCCCTAGAATTCCGTACTCTAGCGGCGGATGCAGGGTGGAATGAGCGGGCTCTCATCGATCACTACAGATGTAGTCTACGCGAGGACGTCCGTCGGGAGCTGGCCTGTAGGGACACCAGCCTCTCGTTCGACCAGTTGGTCGGCTGGATAACCTGCTAGCTACCCGCGGACGTTCCGAGGGGGGTCCGTCCATTTCACCCTCCAGCGCCTCCGAGCCGTGCCCCATGGAGCTCGGGGGCGCTGGCGCTAGAGAGAGGAGGGGTCGGCTTACGAGGGGGTCCATCTCCTGCACCAACTGTGGTCGGGGAGGACACACCGCGGCTAGGTGCTGGGGATGGCCTCCTAGGGGAGAGGACGACAGGTCCCGCACTGGGGAGTCCTTCCAGGTGAGTAGGCGCCCCACTCACCCAGAGCTCTCTGTTGCACATTTCTGTATACCTGTGCGTTTTCCACAGGTAGCACCTCATTCCCAGCATAAGGCGCTGGTAGATTCAGGCGCGGCTGGGAATTTTGTTGATAATAAGTTTTGTTTAGCCTTAGGGATTCCCCTTCTCCCTGTTGAAGTCCCTTTCCCCGTTCATGCCCTAGATAGCCGTCCGTTGGGTGCGGGCTTGATCAGGGAGGTCACTGCGCCACTTAGGATGTGTGCGCAGGGGGGTCATCAGGAGATGATTCAGCTATTTCTGATCGACTCGCCTGCGTATCCGGTGGTGCTGGGCATGCCCTGGTTGAGTACCCATAACCCATCTATTTCGTGGCAGGAGAGGGCTCTGATGGAGTGGTCTGCCCAGTGTGTGGGTCGATGTTTGGGCGTTTCCGTAGGGGCTACCTCGGTGGAGAGTCCAAACCAGGTGCCCTCATTGCACGTTTCCCCCTGAGTATGGGGGATTTGGCTATTGCGTTTAGTAAGTCGAGGGCGACGCAGTTGCCGCCCCATAGGCAGGGTGATTGTGCGATAGACCTCCAGGCAGGAGCTGCGCTCCCACGGAGCCATGTGTATCCTCTGTCTCAGGAGGAGAAGAAACCTATGGAGACTTACATAGACGAATCTCTGAGACAAGGATACATACGGCCTTCCACTTCCCCTGCGTCCTCGAGTTTCTTTTTTGTGAAGAAAAAGGATGGTGGTTTACGCCCGTGCATCGATTACCGTGGTCTCAATCAGATCACGGTGAAGTACAGTTATCCACTCCCGCTGATTGCGACCATGACTGAGTCATTGCATGGGGCGCGTTTCTTCACTAAATTAGATCTCAGGAGCGCGTACAACTTGGTGCGCATCAGGGAGGGCGATGAATGGAAGACAGCCTTTAGTACCACCTCGGGCCATTACGAGTATCTTGTCATGCCATACGGGTTGATGAACGCTCCGTCAGTTTTCCAATCATTCGTGGATGAGATCTTCAGGGACATGCAGGGGCAGGGGGTGGTTGTGTACATAGATGACATTCTTGTGTACTCGCCTACCCGAGTCGAGCATGTGGCCCTGGTGCGCAGAGTGTTGCGGAGGCTGGTGGAGCACGACCTGTATGTTAAGGCAGAGAAGTGTCTGTTTTTCCAGGAGTCGGTCTCCTTTTTTGGGGTATCAGTTGTCTGCGTCAGGGGTGAAGATGGAGGTAGACCGGGTGTCAGCCGTGCGTAATTGGCAAACACCAACCACTGTGAAGGAGGTGCAGCAGTTTTTGGGGTTTGCGAATTACTACCGGAGGTTTATCCGGGGTTTTGGACAGGTGGCAGCTCCCATCACGTCTCTTTTGAAGGGGGGTCCGGTGCGTCTGCAGTGGTCTGCTGAGGCGGACAGGGCGTTTGGGAGGCTGAAGGACCTGTTTACCTCGGCCCCGGTGCTGGCGCATCCGGATCCCTCTTTGCCATTTCAGGTAGAGGTGGACGCGTCAGAGGCCGGTATAGGAGCCGTGCTTTCACAACGGTCAGGCGCGCCACCTAAACTCCGCCCCTGTGCTTTTTATTCCAAGAAGCTCAGTCCGGCGGAGCGAAACTATGACGTAGGGGACAGGGAGCTGTTAGCCGTGGTACAGGCCCTAAAGGTGTGGAGGCACTGGCTTGAGGGGGCTCAACACCCTTTCCTCATTTTGACGGACCACCGTAACCTGGAGTACATCCGGGCAGCGAGGAGGCTGAACCCTCGCCAGGCAAGATGGAATATGTTTTTGACCCGGTTTACATTTAAGATCACGTACATCCCTGGGTCACAGAACGGTAAGGCAGATGCACTGTCTCGGCAGTATGACACGGAGGAGAGGTCCGTGGAGCCCACTCCCATACTGCCGGAGTCGTGTCTGGTGGCACCGGTAGTGTGGGAGGTCGATGCTGAGCTCGAGCGGGCGTTACGCACCGACCCTAGTCCACCGCAATGCCCGGAGGGTCGGAAGTACGTTCCGCTCGAGGTTCGGGATCGATTGATCTATTGGGCTCACACGTCACCCTCCTCTGGACACCTTGGTATCGGCCGGACAGTGCACTGTCTTAGTGCCAAGTACTGGTGGCCCACGTTGGCAAGGGATGTGAGGGTTTATGTTTCCTCCTGCTCGGTGTGCACCCAGTGTAAGGCGCCTAGACATCTGCCTAGGGGTAAGTTACTACCCCTGCCCGTTCCACAACGACCATGGTCTCACCTCTCGGTGGATTTCCTTACTGACCTTCCTCCTTCACAGGGGAATACCACTATACTGGTCGTTGTGGACCGGTTTTCTAAGGCCTGTCGTTTGCTCCCCATGCCGGGCCTTCCTACTGCCCTGCAAACTGCCGAAGCACTATTCACCCATGTGTTCCGGCACTACGGGGTACCCGAGGATATTGTGTCTGATCGAGGTCCCCAATTTACCTCCAGGGTCTGGAGAGCCTTTATGGAGCGGTTGGGGGTCTCGGTGAGCCTCACCTCGGGTTACCACCCGGAGAGTAATGGGCAGGTGGAATGCGTGAACCAGGATGTGGGTAGGTTTCTTAGAACATACTGCCAGGACCGGCCGGAGGAGTGGGCAAGGTACGTTGTTGGAAATTGCACTAAAGTCTTTTGGACTATACTTCGGTGTCCTGCGCTTGATTCCACCACTACACCCACCTACAGCATTACTGACATGTTGCTTCAATATATCCACATAATTTTCCTTCCTCATGATGCCATCTATTTTGTGAAGTGCACCAGTCCCTCCTGCAGAAAAGCACCCCCACAGCATGATGCTGCCACCCCCGTGCTTCACGGTTGGGATGATGTTCTTCGGCTTGCAAGCAACCCCCTTTTTCCTCCAAACATAACGATGGTCATTATGGCCAAACAGTTCTATTTTTGTTCCATCAGACCAGAGGACATTTCTCCAAAAAGTACGATCTTTGTCCCCATGTGCAGTTGCAAACCGTAGTCTGGCTTTTTTTATGGCGGTTTTGGAGCAGTGGCTTCTTCCTTGCTGAGCGGCCTTTCAGGCTATGTCGATATAGGACTCGTTTTACTGTGGATATAGATACTTTTGTACCTGTTTCCTCCAGCATCTTCACAAGGTCCTTTGCTGTTGTTCTGGGATTGGTTTGCACTTTTCGCACCAAAGTACATTCATCTCTAGGAGACAGAACGTGTCTGCTTCCTGAGCGTTATGACGGCTGCGTGGTCCCATGGTTTTTATACTTGCATACTATTGTTTGTACAGATGAACGTGGTACCTTCAGCCGTTTGGAAATTGCTCCCAAGGATGAACCAGACTTGTGGAGGTCTACAAATTTTTTTCTGTGGTCTTGGCTGATTTCTTTTGATTTTCCCATGATGTCAAGCAAAGAGGCACTGAGTTTGAAGGTAGGCCTTGAAATACATCCACAGGTACACCTCCAATTGACTCAAATGATGTCAATTAGCCTATCAGAAGCTTCTAAAGCCATGACATCATTTTCTGGAATTTTCCAAGCTGTCTAAAGGCACAGTCAATTTAGTGTATGTAAACTTCTGACCCACTGGAATTGTGATACAGTGAATTATAAGTGAAATAATCTGTCTGTAAACAATTGTTGGAAAAATTACTTGTGTCATGCACAAAGTAGATGTCCTAACCGACTTGCCAAAACTATAGTTTGTTAACAAGAAATTTGTGGAGTGGTTGAAAAACGAGTTTTAAAGACTCCAACCTAAATGTATGTAAACTTCCGACTTCAACTGTACATCTGTAGCTTCAGTACCACACCAATCCACCCACTCTAGAGAGTCCTCAGCCACACCAAGATTCTCTCATGTCACTAGGGAGCTAACAATGGAGAGGAGAACTATAGGAGCTACACTATCATACTGCACAGTGTAGTTCAGGGATCATCAACTAGATTCAGCCGCGGGCAAATCTTTTCTTCAGCGGATTGTCAGGGGGCCGGAACATAATTTCAAATAATTTGTAGACTGCAAATTGACCGCTAGAAGCCCAAACAGATATATTGTTTGATTAAAACATAATCATTTAAAAACTTGCTTACATTTGTATACGATCACACATATCTCTGTATTATGCGTGGGAATAGTTTGGGACAGATTTCCAAAAAATTTTATCAATTGGAGCTGATTTGCAGGTGTTTTTACAGTCTTTTATAAAAATAAAGACAACTCAGGAAACCTGGGGGGGGTGATCGCCCCTGGGCTAAAAAGTTCCTGTGGGCTGCCAGTTGGGGAACCCTGGTGTAGTTAAACTGTATACTAGTTATAATGTACAATGGCCAGTACTCCCTTCAGCAAATAGAACAGAAATGCATAAATGTTACTTAACTCCTTCCCTCTGCTTCTTCAGTGATCAAGTCTTCAGGATAACGCCCAGCAACGAGGGGGAGGTTCAGGAGCTCAAGAAACTCCTGGGAAACATAAAGGTAATGATGTCCTGTCTTTAATAGTCTCACCCTCTCTCTTTTTTCACACACAAACACACACGCGCACACACACACACACGCACACATGCACGCACACACACACACACAGTAATTAACCCACTCATCATCTCTGATAATTATGACACAGTGTTAGTCTAACAACTCCCAGGCGAAGTCACAGAGATACTGACAGTGCTGATGATCATATTTCCCAGAGTCAACGTGTCAACTTGCGTTACGAGACGAGGGAGATTACTCTGTCAGAACAGCAGTGTTATGCAGATTGAGCTGTTTCTCTCTCTCTCTCTCTCTCTCTCTCTCTCTCTCTCTCTCTCTCTCTCTCTCTCTCTCTCTCTCTCTCTCTCTCTCTCTCTCTCTCTCTCTCTCTCTCAATAGATAGATAGGTTTGACTGATGTCCTTTCATAGTGATCTCAATGTACAGTCAGATTTATACCCAATCAACACTTTGGCTCAATCTGTTATCTGTTTGGAAGCAATTACTGATTATGTATTTCAAAATCACTGCGTCGGTTCCAATAGTATGCAGTAGAAATGCCAACTAGTTCTATGCCTGCTCTATATCCATCATGAATCCAAACTGTCTCGGTTCAGTCTCAGTTAGAGTCACACCCAGCGCTAAGAACACAGTATGTTAAATTCCTCTCACGTCTGCTCATGGTCCTAGTCCTCGTAGGACAACTCGGTAACCGGTCACAGAGCAGGTGATGCGTGACATCCCTCTCTGATGTGGTGGTGGAGTGACAGAGATAGTGATAGTAAGAGGGAGACAGTGAGATAGCGAGCGAGTGGTGAAGCGGGGACATCTGCCATTGATGGAACATCTTTACTGAGACAGGGAGACTGGGAGAGGGAGCCTTCCACCATCAGACCATTTTTGTTTCTATGAGAGAAGAAGAGGCCCTTTTCTACATCAATGAGCTCTGCAATCTGAGAGTGTGAGGGAGAGATGAAGTCTCTTTATGTTTACATAATGGGGAGGTATGTTTAGATTGAGTCTCCATCTGATAGCTCAGAGAAATCAATACTGTAGCTTCACCAGGAAGGGAAAATAGGCCATGATTAAACATTCACTGTTTACCATCAACAGAGAACCATAGTAATCATGCTGTTATCAGTGTACTAGACATTCTTCTTCTGACACATTTTACAGAGAGGCAGATGATGCAGTTCATGGAATTAAGAAAGATATCTGGTTCATGGACCGTTGCAGTTGGAAAAACCTGCAGGCTCCTCGGACAAGGCGAGAAGGCGTCTCCTGTGGCCTGTGACATTCCCAACCCATTTGGGAACAATTACACAGCAATGCCAGGAAAAACGGCAACCTTCCTGCACTTTCCTTCCCTTGAAGATAAACTCCCAGCAGAAGGACTGATGTTATTAGTGGAGTATGAAAATGAGTGTGGAACCTGCCTGGGTGGTCAAGATTAATATATGAAAACTGTGCTGAATTGATAAATTCACATTAGATACAGCCGTCCCACTTTTTGTATAGCATGTTTTGCCAGTGGTGGGCTGTTTTTAGTTGTTTTGGCCTATATTGGGTAGTATATCACTGATAGGGGCTATTTGGTAGTGTTTGAGGTACTGTATTGTATGTCTGAAGTGTTTGGGCTGTTATAGTTATCCTTGGCCAAGTCTATTAGGGTTCAGGGTTGGGCTGAACTGTTCTAACAACCAGAAAGAATAACTCAGAGAGGGAATGAGGGACAGAGAGGGGGAAAAGTAAATTGACCCAAGAAGTAGGGATTTATTGTACTGATGGCTAAATAACCGGACATAATTTGATGGTTCCCCCATGTTGGTCTTGGTCTGACCTGAGTCTTTGTCTAAGGAGGGCCAGTGGACCAGGAGAGCCTGGAGATGGTGACTATTGTTTGGACAGCTGCTGCTGAGATGTGTTTTCATTAGCTTATCCGTGCTGCGCCGCGACGACCTCATGCCAAAGTCACACTTCTAACCTTCAGGGAGAGACTGGGGTCAAATAGAGAGAGGAGTGTCACATAATACGTTCAATTGTTGATTCACATCTACGGGTGCCAGTCCACAAAGATACAGAATGGTTGACTCAAAATATGTTGTGCTGGAAATTGTGCCATCATTCAGATACTAGTGGAAAGATGTTTCCATTAGTGCTTTGCCCTTTGAATTGTTGATACTTAGACCACCAAGTGCTATGTCTTATGATAGATCTGTCTAGCTTCTCCTGAAGAACGCATTCTCCAATAGAATTTCACCTTCGTTGCCTTGTGTTGAGGCCAACATGTCTACAGTATGGCTCAGGACTGAACTAATCACTACTGTGGGCCCAGTAGCTTTCATAACTCCATGCCGTCATTGCCATGAACCATATCACAACTACCTCAATTTAAAGGTATCCTATGACAGCAAATAAAATCACGTAAACAATCAAGTCATAAAGGATCTAATCCACAGGGATTCTATTTCCTAATAGAGCCAAGGAATGCATCTATAAGAGCCTTTACTGTAAACAATTATAGAAAACCGTAACTTGGATCCTACAAGGGCCTCATTAAGAGTGAACCATGTTATCTGATAGTGATACACAAGTGATGCTTGGGCATTTGCTGTTTTATTTGTGAGACCAACAAAGAGATGAAGATGTGGAAACATTTACCGTAACAACGGTGCTCTTAGCCATTTGGAAATGAGGCCTTTGACCGTACCCATTTATGGTGGCTGGGAGTAGCAGAGAAAAGCTGAGGACACCATGCCATTCTATACAGTTTATTTCAAAGCGGGTGCATGGCTTTCTGTTAACCATTAAATTAATTGGTCTGTTAATAGGCGTTTGTACTAGTCTGTAGGATTATACTCCCGTGCTGAAACGAGAGCCAGCTGGAGCTATGAGACGCTCAGTTCCCATCAAAGCAAATAACAGAATCGCTGATTAATGCTCCCAAAAAAGTTATATTTTAGAGCAAGGCTGGTATTATCTTTACATAAAACCTTGGTTTTGGAGAGCATCAATGACTGGTCCAGGGTCAACATATCTGTGTTTATTTGGCTGCTAATAGCTGGCTAAAGGATAGGTTATACCAGCTCCAGCCAGCAGTGCTATCTGTTGGCAGGAGCTGAAAGAAGGGGCTTTGCTGCTAACCTGGGGTCAAACAGCAGGGTGTGGGAGGCAGAGGGAATGGCTTGACTGGGCTGTTAATAGGGCCTTGTGGTGTGTTTGTGTGTGTGTGTATGTGCGTGCACGTGCATGTGCATGTGTGTGTGTCTATGTGGTGTGTGTGTGTGTGTATGTGGGTGTAGTCATCAACATTCCCTCAAACTTTACTCGGAGAGCAATATTGACCTGCTGGACAGACTCATCATGCCCTAAGCCATAATATTGATCTAGACTCCAGGTCACAGTGTGCTGTGGAGAACAGCCTTGAATGTTAAAGCTGTGCTATTGTCCATCTCCCCAGAAGCCCTGGGTTTATTAGCAGGAGGAAGCTAAAGCCATTTGTTCAGGGGATGGGCCAATATGTGGTCCTCTGTAGCTCAGCTGGTAGAGCACGGCGCTTGCAACGCCAAGGTAGTGGGTTCGATCCCCGGGACCACCCATACACAAAAAAATGTATGCACGCATGACTGTAAGTCGCTTTGGATAAAAGCGTCTGCTAAATGGCATATTATTATTATTATTATTATATAGTTCTGTTCAGAACTGTGGGTTCATCAAGAGAAGCACGGTTGTTTGGGTGGCGAGAGTGTCTTGCCATGTCGGTGTTTGTATGCATGTGTCCCATGTTCATTTCACTATAACTAACTCTCTCTCTGTTGTCTCTCAGGTGGACCTGTGGCAGCCCAACAGTGCCTCTCTGATCCGAAACAACGCCACTGTGGACGTGCATGTGAGACGGAACAACACGCGAGGGATTCGTGCACGCCTCCAGAAGGAACACATCGATTTTAAGTAAGGGCATTCCCAGCCCAGTGCCCCCCCACCTCCCCCACTCCCCATTTCATATTTTCTTCCCATCAATCATCACAATCAATGTTAAAATGATGGAGTTTATCAAGGCAGGCACAGCCAGAGACTCCCATCATCATCCCTATCCTCAGGGAAGACTTTCTACTTTTCTCTACTGCTCTACTCTATACCTCTCTCTCTCTCCCTCTCTGTCGCTCTCTTTCTCTCTCTTTCTGTCTCTGTCTCTCTCACTCTCTCTCTTTCTCTCTCTCCTTCAGTTGACTGTTCAGATCTATATTATGTTATATTGTATGGGCCATACAGACCTGAGGCTGGTGAGTTGATTGGTTTCAGTATTTACAGTCTGAGAGCCAGTCTGTATTAGAGGAGAAAAGCTATGGGTGATGGGTTCACATGAGGGGACTAAAATATCTAATCGTAGCTGGGGAAATACAATTGTGTGTAGTGATTCCTAAAATGTCACACTTTCAACCACTTTCATTTCTGTCCACAGTTTTCTGTTTTCTCATCAGTGTTAGCTGAGCTAGTGTATGACAATAGTATTAAAAACGTACTCATTTGTGAAGAGAAATAAAGTTATTCAGCCTTCTCTGATGCTATGAGAATAGTTTCTACCAAATAAGTGACAGAAGAATGTGACAAATCGAATACAACAAATTTCGTTTTCTCTTCATGGACAGCAGAGGTTCATTTACTTCCAGAGGGCTGCTGAGCTCTTACACTCACACACAACAGCACTGTCTGCAAGCTGTCTCTCCACACAAGGGAAAAGTCACTGCTCTCTCTGCCTTTTTCCTCACTTGAATAAGCAAACTGATGATAAGAGGAAAGTCATCTAGACTAAAATCACACCCCCAAAGCTTCTTGTACGTGCAGTTATAGTCCCGTGTAGCTCAGTTGGTAGAGCATGGCGCTTGCAACGGCAGGGTTGTGGGTTTGATTCCCTTGAGGGACCAGTATGAAAAAAATTATGCACTCACTAACTGTAAGTCGGTCTGGATAAGAGCGTCTGCTAAATGACTAAAATGTAAAAAAACGTTATCTGAAGCACCAAGGACTTTTTCTTGTTGTTTCGCTGTATTTTAGACCATAGAAATACCAAGACAAGAAAGGGCTTTTCAGGAAACATGTTCCCCATAAAACAATGTACCCATCAGACTCACACTCCCCTCTCTCTCTCTCTCTCTCTCTCTCTCTCTCTCTCTCTCTCTCTCTCTCTCTCTCTCTCTCTCTCTCTCTCTCTCTCTCTCTCTCTCTCTCTCTCTCTCTCTCTCTGCCTCTGCCTCTGTTTCTCTCTTTCTGTCTCAATTCAATTCAATAGACTTTATTGACATGGCAAGTTACATTTCTTACATTGTCAAAGTACACATATAACAACAACAATGGGACCAACAGCACTAAGGAATCAATAATAATAGTAGTAGTAGTAGAAATGGTATTACTATTTAACAGCAACTACAACAACAATATTAATGTGAATAATAATACAATAAAGCAATAGTAGTAGGTCAATCTCAACATGACTGAAAAGCCACATGGCATGTGGTATGAAAGCCAAAACAGTACAAAATGGCAAATATTATTGACATTACATTGTACTTTTCACTGGCTGTCCCTCAGGTTGTGGAAGGAGGACACATTTAGGCTTTTCACCCAATAAATATTGGATTTTTTCTTTAACTATTATAGTTTCAAATTCTTTGTACTGAATGATAATTTTGGGGAAGACAGATTCTCTTAGGTCTGAGTATTTGTCACAGTGTAATAAGAAATGCAGCTCTGTCTCTACCTCTTCCCGGGGGCAGAATGAGCACAGCCTGTCCTCTCTGGACAGCCAGCTTTGCCTGTGACGACCGGTCTCTATGGCCAGGTTGTACTCACTGAGTCTGTACATAGTCAGTGTTTTTTTAGATAGTCTGCCACCGTGTACTGTCTGTTTAGAGCCAAATAGCATAGAGGTTTTATTTGATATTTTGTCGTGTCTTTCCAATTTTTCTTTTTGCTTTGTAATAATTTGGTTGGGCCAGATTTTCTGAGTACTGTCCTGAGGCTCTATGGGGTTGGTTTGGGTTAGTGATCTGAACCAGCTGGCTGAGGGGACTCTTCTCTTGTTTCATCTCTTGACATTGTAAGGCTGTGTGCTGAAATTTTTCGGGGTCTCTTGTTTTTAGATGGTTGTAAAACGTTATGGCTCTTTTTTCAATTCGAATAAGGAGGGGGTATTGGCCCAATTCTGCTCTACATGCATTATTTTGAGTTTTTCTTTGCACTTGCAATACACTCTTGCAAAACTCTGCATGCAGTATTTCGATAGGATGTTTGTTCCATTTGGTAAAGGCATTAGTAGAGAGTGGACTCCATACTACATTCTCTCTCTCTCTCTCTCTCTCTCTCTCTCTCTCTCTCTCTCTCTCTCTCTCTCTCTCTCTCTCTCTCTCTCTCTCTCTCTCTCTCTCTCTCTCTCTCTCTCTCGCTCTCTCTCAATTCAATTTAAGGGGCTTTATTGGCATGGGAAACATATGTTTACATTGCCAAAGCAAGTGAAATAGATAATAAACAAAAGTGAAATAAAAAATTAACTAAATCAACAGTAAACATTACACTCACAAAAGTTGAATAAAGACATTTCAAATGTCATATTATGTCTATATACAGTGTTGTAATGATGTGCAAATAGTTAAAGTACAAAAGGGAAAATAAATAAACATAAATATATGGGTTGTATTTACAATGGTGTTGTTTCTTGTGGCAACAGGTCAAAAATATTGATGCTGTGATGGCACACTGTGGTATTTAAAAATTTGATTTGTTTTCAAATTCTTTGTGGGTCTGTGTAATCTGAGGGAAATATGTGTCTCTAATATGGTCATACAGTGAGGGAAAAAAGTATTTGATCCCCTGCTGATTTTGTATGTTTTGTCAGAAAAACGCATGTCAAAGATGTTATAAATTGATTAGCATTTTAATGAGGGAAATACGTATTTGACCCCCTCTCAATCAGAAAGATTTCTGGCTCCCAGGTGTCTTTTATACAGGTAACGAGCTGAGATTAGGAGCACAATCTTAAAGGGAGTGCTCCTAATCTCAGTTTGTTACCTGTATAAAAGACACCTGTCCACAGAAGCAATCAATCAATCAGATTCCAAACTCTCTACCATGGCCAAGACCAAAAAGCTCTCCAAGGATGTCAGGGACAAGATTGTAGACCTACACAAGGCTGGAATGGGCTACAAGACCATCGCCAAGCAGTTTGGTGAGAAGGTGACAACAGTTGGTGCGATGATTCGCAAATGGAAGAAACACAAAATAACTGTCAATCTCCCTCGGCCTGGGGGCTCCATGCAAGATCTCACCTCGTGGAGTTGCAATGATCATGAGAACGGTGAGGAATCAGCCCAGAACTACACGGGAGGATCTTGTCAATGATCTCAAGGCAGCTGGGACCATAGTCACCAAGAAAACATTTGGTAACACACTACGCCGTGAAGGACTGAAATCCTGCAGCGCCCGCAAGGTCCCCCTGCTCAAGAAAGCACATATACATGCCCGTCTGAAGTTTGCCAATAAACATCTGAATGATTCAGAGGAGAACTGGGTGAAAGTGTTGTGGTCAGATGAGACCAAAATGGAGCTCTTTGGCATCAACTCAACTCGCTGTGTTTGGAGGAGGAGGAATGCTGCCTATGAACACAAGAACACCATCCCCACCGTCAAACATGGAGGTGGAAACATTATGCTTTGGGGGTGTTTTTCTGCTAAGGGGACAGGACAACTTCACCGCATCAAAGGGACGATGGACGGAGCCATGTACCGTCAAATCTTGGGTGAGAACCTCCTTCCCTCAGCCAGGGCATTGAAAATGGATCGTGGATGGGTATTCCAGCATGACAATGACCCAAAACACACAGCCAAGGCAACAAAGGAGTGGCTCAAGAAGAAGCACATTAAGGTCCTGGAGTGGCCTAGCCAGTCTCCAGACCTTAATCCCATAGAAAATCTGTGGAGGGAGCTGAAGGTTCGAGTTGCCAAACGTCAGCCTCGAAACCTTAATGACTTGGAGAAGATCTGCAAAGAGGAGTGGGACAAAATCCCTCCTGAGATGTGTGCAAACCTGGTGGCAAACTACAAGAAATGTCTGACCTCTGTGATTGCCAACAAGGGTTTTACCACAAAGTACTAAGTAATGTTTTGCAGAGGGGTCATATACTTATTTCCCTCATTAAAATGCAAATCAATTTATAACATTTTTGACATGCGTTTTTCTGGATTTGTTTGTTGTTATTCTGTCTCTCACTGTTCAAATAAACCTACCATTAAAATTATAGACTGATCATGTCTTTGTCAGTGGGCTAACGTACAAAATCAGCAGGGGATCAAATACTTTTTCCCTCACTGTACCTTTGGCAGGAGGTTAGGAAGTGCAGCTCAGTTTCCACCTCATTTTGTGGGCAGTGTGCACATAGCCTGTCTTCTCTTGAGAGCCAGGTCTGCCTATGGCGGCCTTTCTCAATAGCAAGGCTATGCTCACTGAGTCTGTACATAATCAAAGCTTTCCTTAAGTTTGGGTCAGTCACAGTGGTCAGGTATTCTGCCACTGTGTACTCTCTGTTCATGGCCAAATAGCATTCTAGTTTGCTCTGTTTTTTTGTTAATTCTTTCCAATGTGTCAAGTAGTTATCTTTTTGTTTTCTCATGATTTGGTTGGGTCTAATTGTGTTGCTGTCCTGGGGCTCTGTGGGGTCTGTTTGTGTTTGTGAACAGAGCCCCAGGACCAGCTTGCTTAGGGGACTCTTCTCCAGGTTCATCTCTCTGTTGGTGATGGCTTTGTTATGGAAGGTTTGGGAATCTCTTCCTTTTAGGTGGTTGTAGAATTTAATGGCTCTTTTCTGGATTTTGATAATTAGCGGGTATCGGCCTAATTCTGCTCTGCATGCATTATTTGATGTTTTACGTTGTATATTGAGGATATTTTTGCAGAATTTTGCATGCAGTCTCAATTTGGTGTTTATCCCATTTTGTGAATTGTTGGTTGGTGAACGGACCCCAGACCTCACAACCGTAAAGGGCAATGGGTTCTATAACTGATTAAAGTATTTGTAGCCAGATCCTAATTGGTATGTCAAATTTTATGTTCATTTTGATGGCATAGAAGGCGCTTCTTGCCTTGTCTCTCAGATCGTTCACAGCTTTGTGGAAGTTACCTGTGGCACTGATGTTTAGGCCGAGGTATGTATAGTTTTTTGTGTGCTCTAGGGCGATGGTGTCTAGATGAATTTGTATTTGTGGTCCTGGACCTTTTTTGGAAGACCATTACTTTTGTCTTACTGAGATATACAGTCAGGGCCCAGGTCTGACAGAATCTGTGCAGAAGATCTAGGTTCTGCTGTAGGCCCTCCTTGGTTGGGGACAGAAGCACCAGATGATCAGCAAATAGTAGACATTTGACTTCAGATTCTAGTAGGGTGAGGCCGGGTGCTGCAGACTGTTCTAGTGCCCTTGCCAATTCGTTGATATATATGTTGAAGAGGGTGGGGCTTAAGCTGCATCCCTGTCTCACCCCACAGCCCTGTGGAAAGAAATGTGTGTGTTTTTTGCCAATTTTAACCGCACACTTGTTGTTTGTGTAAATTGATTTTATAATTTCGTATGTTTTATACCACTTTCCATCAATTTGTATAGCAGACCCTCATGCCAAATTGAGTCAAAATATGTTTTTTTATCAACAAAGCATGAAAAGACTTTGCCTTTGCCTTTGGTTTGGTTTGTTTATTTGTCAATTAGGGTATGCAGGGTGAATATGTGTTCTGTCGTATGGTAATTTGGTAAAAAGCCAATTTGACATTTGCTCAGTACATTGTTTTCACTGAGGAAATGTATGAGTCTGCTGTTAATGATAATGCAGAGGATTTCCCCAAGGTTGCTGTTGACGAATATCCCACGGTAGTTATTGGGGTCAAATTTGTCTCCACTTTTGTGGATTGGGGTGATCAGTCCTTGGTTCCAAATACTGGGGAAGATGCCAGCGCTAAGGATGATGTTGAGGAGTTTAAGTATAGCCAATTGGAATTTGTGGTCTGTATATTTTAACATTTCATTTAGGATACCATCAACACCACAGGCCTTTTTGGGTTGGAGAGTTTGTATTTTGTCCTGTAATTCATTCAATGTAATTGGAGAATCCAGTGGGTTCTGGTAGTCTTTAATAGTTGATTCTAAGATTTGTATTTGATCATGTATACGTTTTTGCTGTTTGTTCTTTGTTATAGGGTCAAAAAGATTGGAGAAGTGGTTTATCCATACATCTCCGTTTTGGATAGATAACTCTTTGTTGTTGTTTGTTTAGTGTTTTCCAATTTTCCCAGAAGTGGTTAGATTCTATGGATTCTTCAATTACATTGCGCTGATCTCTGACATGCTGTTCCTTATTTTTCCGTAATGTATTTCTGTATTGTTTTAGTGATTCAACATAGTGAAGGCGAAGGCTCCGGTTTTCTGGGTCTCTGTTTTTGGTTGGATAGGTTTCTCAATTTCTTTCTTAGGTTTTTGCATTCTTCAACAAACCATTTGTCATTGTTGTTAATTTTCTTAGATTATCTGCTTGACATTTTTAGATTTCATAGGGAAGCTGAGAGGTCAAATATACTGTTTAGGTTTTCTACTGCTAATTTTATACCTTCACTATTACAGTGAAACATTTAGTCCAGGAGGTTGTCTAAAAGGGATTGAATTTATTGTTGCCTAATTGTTTTTTTGGTAGGTTTCCACACTACTTTCCTTCCATCTATAGTATTTCTTAATATTATTCAGTTCCTTTGGCTTTGATGCCTCATGATTGAGTATTGCTCTGTTCAAGTAGACTGTGATTTTGCTGTGATCTGATAGGGGTGTCAGTGGGCTGATTGTGAATGCTCTGAGAGACTCTGGGTTGAGGTCAGTGATAAAGTAGTCTACAGTACTACTGCCAAGAGATGAGCTATATGTGTACCTACTGTAGGAGTCCCCTCAAAGCCTACCATTGACTATGTACATACCCAGCGTCCGACAGAGCTGCAGGAGTTGTGACCCGTTTCTGTTGGTTATGTTGTCGTAATTGTGCCTAGGGGGGCATATGGGGGAGGGAATGCTGTCACCTCCAGGTAGGTGTTTGTCCCCCTGTGTGCTAAGTGTATCAGGTTCTTGTCCAGTTCTGGCATTTAGGTCGCAACAGACTAGTCCCTGGGCCTGGAAATGTCCCTGGGCCTGGAAATGATTGATTTCCCCTTCCAGGATGGAGAAGCTGTCTTCATTAAAGTATGGGGATTCTAGTGGGGGGATATTGGTAGCACACAGGAGGACATTTTTCTCTGTTGAGATCATTTCCTTTTAAATTTCTAGCCAAATGTAAAATGTTCCTGTTTTGATTAATTTAATGGAGAGCTAGGTCTGCTCTATACCTAATTAGCATACCTGGTAGTTTGGTGGATGGGACTACCAGCTCTCTGTAACCTAGAGGGCAACCAGTGGGTCCATCTCCTCTATACCATGTTTCTTGTAGGATGACATTGTCTGTATTTCTAATTTCTTTGGTCAAGTCCAGGTTCCTGCTCTTTAAGCCAAAGGAAGATGACCTCAGGCCTTGGATATTCCAGGATGAGATAGTGAAGGCTTTGTGTTCCATAAAGTGTCCAATGTTGTTAGTCGTGTGGTTTGGCCTCTCTCTCTCTCTCTCTCTCTCTCTCTCTCTCTCTCTCTCTCTCTCTCTCTCTCTCTCTCTCTCTCTCTCTCTCTCTCTCTCTCTCTCTCTCTCTCTCTCTCTCTCTCTCTCTCTCTCTCTCTCTCTCTCTCTCTCTCTCTCTTCCCCCCTATCTCTGTCTTTCTCAGCTCTACTTCCTTTGACTTTTCAGATCTATATTATGTTATATTGTATGGGCCAGAGGCCACACAGACCTGAGGCTGGTGAGTTGATGGCTTTCAATATTTACAGTCTGAGAGCCAGTCTGTATTAGAGGAGAACAGCTATGGGTGATGGGTTCACATGAGAGGGGACTAAAATATCTAATCGTAGCTGGGGAAATACAATTGTGTGTAGTGATTCCTAAAATGTCACACTTTCAACCACTTTCATTTCTGTCCACAGTTTTCTGTTTTCTCATCAATGTTAGCTGAGCTAGTGTATGACAATAGTATTAAAAACGTACTCATTTGTGAAGAGAAATAAAGTTATTCAGCCTTCTCTGATGCTATGAGAATAGTTTCTACCAAATAAGTGACAGAAGAATGTGACTCATCGAATACAACAAATTTCGTTTTCTCTTCATGGACAGCAGAGGTTCATTTACTTCCAGAGGGCTGCTGAGCTCTTACACTCACACACAACAGCACTGTCTGCAAGCTGTCTCTCCACACAAGGGAAAAGTCACTGCTCTCTCTGCCTTTTTTCCTCACCCCCAAAGCTTCTTGTACTTGCAGTTATCTAAAGCCGAAGCACCAATGACTTTTTCTTGTTGTTTGGATTGTTTCTCTGTAATTTAGACCATAGAAATACCAAGACAAGAAAGGGCTTTTCAGGAAAAATGTTTCCCATAAAACAATGTAACCATCAGACTCACACTAGTCTCTCTCTCTCTCTTTCTCTCTCTCTTCTCTCTCTCTCTCTCTCTCTCTCTCTCTCTCTCTCTCTCTCTCTCTCTCTCTCTCTCTCTCTCTCTCTCTCTCTCTCTCTCTCTCTCTCTCTCTCTGCCCCTCTCGCTCTCTCACTCCCTCTCCTTCTCTCTCTCTGTCTCTCTCTCTCTCTCTCCATAGGGTGTTCATATCTAACCTTCAGAAGGAAATTGAAAAGCAGACGGGATATCGCTCTTCCCGCAAGAGGAGGTCTGAATCCCTGTATGACTATGAGGTGTACCACTCTCTGGACGAGGTAGGTGGGACACACACACACACACACACACACACATACCCACTCTCTCATTTACTTCATTGCTCACATGATAACACACTGTTTAGATTTGTACACACACACTAACACAGTCACACACACACTTGTCAGTACAGACACACACAGCTCTTGGCTGTTTATTTTCCCAGTGCAACTAGGAGTATTTGAGATGTGTGCATTTGCTTCCGGCCCTCTGAATCTTGAATCTGAAAGCCCAAGTGCCACGGTCCGCATGCATTCCCCTGTGAGGTAGGGGGAACCAGGGAGCCTTTCAGCAAGACTTCAGCAACTTGTTATTATCATTACACAGCTTTGAACCTATTCTCACACACAGTAGACATACAGGGCTAAGAGACACACACACGCACACACACCCTGTTTATTATTTACGCATAGTCACTTTAACTCTACCCACATGTACATATTACCTCAATTACCTCGACTAACCGGTGCCCCGGCACATTGACTCTGTACTGGTACCCCCTGTATATAACCTCCCTGCTGTTATTTTATTTTACTACTGCTCTTTAATTATTTGCTATTTTAATTTTTTTCTTAAAAACTGCATTGTTGGTTAAGGGCATGTAAGTAAGCATTTCACTGAAATGTCTACACCTGTTGTATTTGGCGCATGTGGAAAATACAATTTGATTTGATTTGATACACACACACGCACGCATGCACACACACAGAAAACATCAATTTACATTCACCATCTGTACGATCTCTGTGTAGCAGGGCCATAATATACATACCATTCCAGAGAGGTGAAAATACTTACGTTTCCATCACCTCCGTCGTCCAGGACTGTTCGATTAAGCGTCTGTATAGTGTGTTAGAGTAAGGGAAAGCATGGGGGTTATTGAGTGTGAAGACACATGGAAGGAATTGAAGGGTTATATTACCACAATGGGGCCCTATGTGAAGCCAGATCAGCTCCAGGATAAGTGTGTGTGCGTGTGCGTGCGTGTGCGTGTGTGTGTGCGTGTGTGCGTGCACACAACTAAGATTAATTGCCGTTAAAGTATGATGTGTAGGTGTAGTGTTATAGGGCCGACATTCTAATGGCTGAATGACCATATCATTCAAATCTTTTAAAGTTGTGTGTTTCTCTCCCCAGATCCAGAGTTGGATGTTTGAGATCAACAGGACCCATCCTCACCTGGTGGACATGTTCTCTATAGGGAGGTCATATGAAGGCAGGCCCCTCTATGTGCTTCAGGTAGGACACACACACACACACACACACACACACACAATGTTGGTTAACTGACTGGTGTCCTGTCCTGTTAGCTAGGAAAGAGAACGCGGACCTATAAGAAGGCAGTGTGGATAGACTGTGGGGTCCATGCAAGGGAGTGGATCGGACCAGCCTTCTGCCAGTGGTTTGTCAAAGAGGTAAGTTCCTTTGGCCTGCCTTGACAACTCCAGTCCTTTAGGGCAGCAGTATCAGCGCTGCTGTTTTTCTACCTTGCTTTCTAATAAGAGACTGATTTAGACCTGGGATGGCCAGGTGTGTGTGCACTCTCCAGCCCAACAACAACATGTATTGATTAGTAAAGTGCCAGGAGGAGAAATCAGCAGGACTGTGGTCCTAGAGGCCTGGAGTTGTGCACCTCTTACCTTCTTACTGTAAATCACAGTGTTAACCTTTAAACATGTGTTGCACTGCAGTCAAATAAGTCCACAAGTGACCTAAGCAACACTTTGGTTGTTGAAAGCCTCCAGTTGGTAAAGCATAAAGCTTGCAACGCCAGGATAGTGGGTTCGATTCCTGGGACCACCCATACGTTAAACTGTATGCATGGATGACTGTAAGTCACTTTGGATAAAAGCGTCTGCTAAATGGCATATATTATTATTATATTAATAATAGCTGGGGAAGCTGCAGCCTGCTGCTGTCTGTCTCTGGTGCTGTCTGTCTCTGGTGCTGTCTGTCTCTGGTGCTAAATCACTACTAACTGCATCAGCTACAGTGCCAACCATCAGTCACACTCCCTTGTCAACATAGTGAACATCTGTCAAATGTTGCTGCACTATGTTGCAGACAGTTCAGAGGGCTTGCCTGTTCAAGATTAGAACAATGTGAAACATTGTGTAACACTTGGCTCTCAAATGCAGACGTTTAGTCACATCGAAGTACCACCAGCATGATTTATCAATAGCCTCTGCAGTTCAGATAATTACTGGAGCTATCATAAGATCCTCTGGTGGAAAATTACGACACACACACACACACACACAGCTATGTCTTACTGTATTTGTGAGGACTTTTTGGGGACAAACAATTGATTCCCATTCAAAATCATATTTCCCCTAACCCTAACCCTAAACCTAACCCTTGCCCTTGCCCTAACCTTAACCCCTAACTTTAAACCTAACTCCCGAACCTAACCCTAAACCTAAACCCTTACTCCTAACCCTAAACCTAACCCCTAACTCTGATTCTAACCTCAACCCAAATTCTAACCTTAAACCTAACCCCTAAGCCTAAAATAGCCTTTTTACAATTGAGGACCGGCAAAATGTCCTCACTTCTCTGAATTTTAGTTTTTTTACTATTCTTGTGAGGACTTTTGGCACTGACAAGTATAGTAAAACGTGCCCACGTCCACACATCGCTTTTCTATTTTTTTAAAGATTATTTTTTTTTGCAGCCGCTCTTATCCAGAGCAATTAGAGTTAAGTGCCTTGCTCAAGGGCACATCGACAGATTTTTCACCTAGTCGGCTCTGGGATTAGAACCAGCAACCTTTTGGTTACTGGCACAATGCTCTTAACCACTAAGCTACCTGCCGGTACTCAAAGCACTTTACATAATAGGGGAAACTCACCTTATCCACCACCAATGTTTAACACCCACCTCGGTGATGCACAGCAACCATTTTTCTGCCAGAACGCTCACCGCACATCAGCTGGAGAGGTAAGGAGTGATATATGCCAATTAGGGGGATGATTGGGTGGCCATTTTGGTAATTTAGACATGACACCAGGGTTAACACCCCTGCTCTTACGATAAGTGCCATGGGATTTTTTATGACCACAAAGAGTCAGAACACCCGTTCCAAAAGAAGGCACCTTACGCAGGGCAACGTCCTCTTCACTGCCCTGGGTTCTCCTTACACCAGAGAGAAGAGTGCCCCCTACTGGCCCTCCAACACCATCTGGTCTCACATCCAGGGACCAACCCTGCTTAGCTTCAGAGGCAAGCCAGCAGTTGGATGCAAGGTGATATGCTACTGGCACACATACACACATCTCTCTACTTTTGCTCTGGACCCTCTCTCAGTTTGGAATCCTTACAACCATTTTGACAGAGAGCAGGGAGACTGATGCGTCACACACAATTAAGTCACCGCAAATCAACCCAAACCACCCTGAAATGTCAGAGCTTTACTATAACATTGTTAGACCATATAATGTCATGTCTAGCAGCGGGGTTATGCAACTCCAGATGAGTGTGTACTAGGACAGTATTGAGAGACTTCAAGAGTTTGTACAAGAACAGACTCTTATAATGGAGCAGATCATTGTGCTGTGTAGGTCAATAGTAGTAATGTCTCATTTTGGCCAGTGGGGGCAGAGCTCCGTCTCTCTACAAAGTCAGATTAACCTTGGCCTGAGCCTGATTACTGAGCAGGTATTGCCACACCAACAATCTGCTTTCTCCAATCCTCCACTGGAACCTGCCTGAGGAAGAGGCTCTAACACACTCCTGATGATAGGGGTTTTCTAGTAGCCCTCTATAGCAGTGGTACTGCTCAGTCACAGGTGTGTAATATCACTGATGGATCCTCTGCCACCCTCAGATTTACAGACTGCTTAGTAGTATTAATCATGATTTATTATTCACCAACTGGAAAGTATTCTAACTGGTGAAATACAACAGTTGCAAGAGGAGATATAGCCTATGGTTCATTGTGATCTTACCTGTCATGTTCATATAAGCCTGTTATTGTTGTAGGCTCTGCATTCCTACCAGAATGACTCTGTCATGAGACGACTGATGAACCAGCTCAACTTCTACATCATGCCTGTCTTCAACGTGGACGGATACATCTTCAGCTGGACTACGGTAGCTACAACTCTCTCTCGCGCTCTCTCGCTCGCTCTCACTCTCTCTCTCTCTCTCTCTCTCTCTCTCTCTCTCTCTCTCTCTCTCTCTCTCTCTCTCTCTCTCTCTCTCTCTCTCTCTCTCTCTCTCTCTCTCTCTCTCTCTCTCTCTCTCTCACCTAGCTAACATTTGACACAACATACAGTACACCAGTCAAAAGTTTGGACACACCTACTCATTCAAGGGTTTTTCTTTATTTTTACTATTTTCTACATTGTAGAATAATAGTGAAGACATCAAAACTATGAAATAACACATATGGAATCATGTAGTAACCAAAAAAGTGTTATTTTAGATTTTTAGATTCTTCAATGTAGCCACCCTTTCAAAGTTCTTGAAATGTTCTGGATTGACTGACCTTCATGTCTTAAAGTAATGATGGACTGTCGTTTCTCTTTGCTTATTTGAGCTGTTCTTGCCATAATATGGACTTGGTCTTTTACCAAATAGGGTTATTTTCTGTATACCAACCCTACCTTGTCACAACACAACTGATTGGCTCAAATGCATTAAGAAGGAAAGAAAATCCACAAATTAAATTTTAACAAGGCACACCTGTTAATTGAAATGCATTCCAGGTGACTACCTCATGAAGCTGGTTGAGAGAATGCCAAGAGTGTGCAAAGCTGTCATCAAGGCAAAGGGTTGCTACTTTGAAGAATCTAAATTGTAAAATATATTTTGATTTATTTAACACGTTTGTGGTTACTACATGATTACAAATGTGGTATTTCATAGTTTTGATGTCTTCACTATTATTCTACAATGTAGAAAATAGTAAAAAATAAAGAAAACCTTGGAATGAGTAGGTGTGTCCAAACCTTTGACTGGTACTGTATGTATTTAAGGGGACATGTTATTAGTATATTCATAGCTACTTTGTGTCAATGACAGTGTTAATTATTTTCCCCCCAGGATCGTTTCTGGAGGAAAACCCGGTCCAAAAACGCCAAGTATCACTGCAGAGGTGTTGACGCCAACAGGAACTGGAAAGTAAAGTGGTGTGGTGAGTTTTTTATATATCCTTTATGGAGTGTGTGTGTGTGTGTGTGTGTGTGTGTGTGTGTGTGTGTGTGTGTGTGTGTGTGTGTGTGTGTATGTGTGTGTGTGTGTGTGTGTGTGTGTCTCCTCCCTTTTCTCTGCTCTCCTTCCCCTGCTGTTGGGAGATGTGTCTCCTGGTGCTCTGCCTGCTTAATTAGTGTAAGCTGTGGATTAAATGTTTGTGTGGTGACGACACCCCCATTTGATATGATTTTGGTGGTGCTGAGAGGGGTGTAGGTTCTTCTGGGGGGTGTCTGCTATTCATCACTCAGGGAGGGAGGCTGGTTTTATGCATGATAATTGGAAACTTAAATGAGAAAGGATAGATAATTACAGCAAAGAAAGAGCTGGAGAGAGAGGGAGAGAGAGGGAGAGATAGAAAGAGTGATACTGATTATCTCCAAGGTCTGTATGATACACTGCCCACTGGACAAAAACTGGTTGCATCAACATTGTTTCCACGTCATAAAAAAAAATATATACAAATCTGATAACGTTGAAACAACGTGGAAAACTGATTGGATTTGCAAAAAGTCATCAAAAAGTCCCCAACGCAAGGGAATTTTGTATTTTTTTTCACTCAACTTTTAACCTAAATCCAAATTCACGTTAGCTGACATCTCACCCAATTGTAAATCAATAATTGAAGTTGAAGTGACATCTGTGCCCAGTGGGTGGTTGGTGTTTAAGATATTCTCACATGTGTGAGAATCTAATGCAGCAGATATGGCTATAGGCCTGAGTTTTTCCTGACCACGAGACATAACCAGGAAAACTCTGGGCCCTTAAGTCAAACGTGCTACATTAGATTATCCAGCTACTGTAAAAGCAGGCTAGAATACATTACAAGATCCACTGCCTTGTCCTTTACCTTGTGCTACTTTCACATTTTTCTGGGTAACAAACCCTTCTTTGCTCTGTGTATAACTCATTGCCAGGAATATGTAGATGTGTACTGGCTGGGGACCTGTGGGAACAAGTTGTTAAAACACACGCTGTGTAAAACACGACCTTGGTCTACACAGAGTATTCATTATGGGGCCCAAGACCAAGTAAAACTACAAGATAATGATAGGCCTCAGCTTGGTGTTGAGATTTATCATTATACTGTAGCAGAGAATGGGAGGGGAATGACAAATCATCCAAACTATGGTATGTATTGCTGATTTAACCCTCAGAGCCATCTGTATTTTGAATAAGGCTGTGAGTTGTGAAAGCTGACCAGAAAAGAACTCTGGCTCCTGGCTAGAGCCTGAAAAGAGGCCCTAATTATGAGGTAATAGGCACATGTTAATACTTACTGAAGCCGCTATGTGTTTTCTGGGGACCAATCATAGACTCTCAAGGTTGGATGATACCAGGGGTAATTTACCGTCTAATTTGAATCAGTTAATTAATTTAGGATATTGTTTATTTACACTGTTTGTATTATACATAGACATGGCTCATTCCCTGTTGGATTTGCATATGCAAATATGAATTTGGCCCAGAGTTTTGAGGTGCAGTTGCTGCTTTTTGCTCATGGGCAAGTCTCTTAGATCGTGCTCTTTCTTGTCTGTCTGCAGGTTATGCCAAGTTGTGCTTCTCACATTTATTTTTTGGATTACTCATTTACATAATCCAAGGGCGTGCGTACTGTAGTTGGAGGGTTTAGTATAGTTCTGCTTAGAATACATGAATATGCTAAACTAATCAGAGAGAGAGAGCAAGAGAGAGCGAGAGAGAGAGAGAGAGAGAGAGAGAGAGAGCGAGAGAGAGAGAGAGAGAGAGAGAGAGAGAGAGTCCTGCTGACTGAGCCGTTCTTCTAGCGACCAGGTTGTCGTCGCTGATCCTGCTGACTCCATAGATGGTGTGTTGTTCTGTCAGTTTGGCACCGATGTGGATGTGATGAGGAGTCAGGCGCAGGACACAGAGGTTTAGTCCAACAAACTTTACTATAGTAAAGTGAACAATAATCACTACACGACCTCGAAATACAGAGGCGAGAACAGTACGCAACATGCGTAAAACAAAACATGTAGAGCGCAAAACACGCAGCTCAAACGACACGCGGACAACAACACACAATATAACTAACACAAAACAGGGAACTTATAGGACACGTAATTAGGACACAAACAGACACAGGTGTACCAGACAGACCAAAGCAATCAACACACGAAACATACAACGGTGGCAGCTAGTATTCCGGGGACGGCGAACGCCGAAGCCTGCCCGAACCAGGAGGAGGAGCAGCCTCGGCCGAAACCGTGACAATCTTTCCCTCAGATTACAGCGATCCACAAAGAACTCGAAAATCTACTGGGTGAAATAGCACAGTGTGCCATCACAGCTGCAAGATTTGTGACCTGTTACCACAAGAAAAGGGCAACCAGTGAAGAACAAACACCATTGTAAATACAACCCATATTTATGTTTATTTATTTTCCCATTTGTACTTTAACTATTTGCACATTGTTACAACACTGTATATATACATAATATGACATTTGAAATGTCTTTATTCTTTTGAAACTTCTGAGTGTGTAACGATCCCGGCAGTCTGAGTCGGGTCCTGTCTGTGGACTAGTTTTTCTGCTCGTGGTCTCCAGTTTCCCGAGGGTTCTGGAACGCTCCGGGGAGCTCTCTTGATTTCCGCACCTGCATCCCATCAGCAATCTGCACACCTGGTCCTGATCATCACCCTTCTTAGGCTCTGGCCTAACATCCATTCCCTGCCGGATCGTTAGCCATGAACAGTAGGTTTACCAGAGTATCAGTCTTAGAGCTTCTAGCGTTAGTTTTGTTGTTTTGCACCTTGTTGGTTTGTTGTTTACTTACCTCCGTTTTGTTCCATCTGCAGTCACTCGTCCGGAACCTTCATCCAACCTCTGCCTGGTGGTCGGCGGCTGCCGAGCCATGATTGGATCAACCACTGCACCCCCAACAACTAATCAACGCCGCCCGCTCTGTTCCCTGGATTATTCAGCATCACTCTTGAATTTGTAAATAAACACTCACCTTCGTTTCAACTTACCTTGTCCTGGTCTGCTTCTGGGTTCTGGCTTTGTAACTCGTGACAGAGTGTAATGTTTACTGTTAATATTTATTGTTTATTTCACTTTTGTTTACTATCTACTTCACTTGCTTTGGCAATGTTAACACATGTTTCCCATGCCAATAAAGCCCTTAAATTGAATTGAATTGAGAGAGAGAGAGAGAGAGAGAGAGAGGAGGGAGAGAGGGAGAGAGGGAGAGAGGGAGAGAGGGAGAGAGAGAGAGAGGAAGAGGTATCCATCCACATTGAAAACAGGCATCATTGACACAAAGTAGCAATGACTATACTAATAATATGAGAGAGGGAGAGGTGAAAGAAGCCCTTTTTTTCCCCCAAGAGAAATGTCTAAAACATTTGTTGGCAGGCTATTTTGAATTGAGAACAAAATGTCAACAGGCTGTATGGAATACAAATATGTCCCAGGTCTGTTTTACACCTCCCATTTACCATTAACAATTTTGTAATCTAGCAGACTTACCCAGAGCAACTTACTGTACTCTACCCACATGTACATATTACCTCAATTACCTCAACTAACCGGTGCCCCCGCACATTGACTCTGTATCGGTACCCCCTTTATATAGCCTCCTTACTGTTATTTTATTTTACTGCTGCTCTTTAATTATTTGCTATTTTTATTTTTTACTTATCTATTTTTTACTTAACACTTGTTGGTTAAGGGCTTGTAAGTAAGCATTTCACTGTAAGGTCTACACCTGTTGTATTCGGCGCCTGTGGCAAATACAATGTTATTTTATTTTATCAAATGTATTAAAAAAGGTCACTGGACCATACACTAACACCATAGTAATACCCTGTTAGAAAGTATTGGATATAGTTCCAGTATAAACTAGTGTAACCTCTCTGTATGTATGTACACCACGTAATACTGTATGATCATAGTAAGTAACAGTACCTGCCCTGTCGTTGTGTCTCCCTGCCAGAGGAGGGTGCATCCTCCCACCCCTGTGATGACACGTACTGCGGACCCTTCCCTGAGTCCGAGCCGGAAGTCAAGGCAGTGGCCAAGTTCCTGCGGAAGCACAAGAAGCGTGTCAAGGCCTACATCTCCATCCACGCCTACGCCCAAATGTTGCTCTACCCCTACTCCTATAAATACGCCACCATCCCTAACTTCAACTGTGTGGTGAGAGTCAGATCTGTGACAACAATCAATGTTGTTGCAACTCATATTGGAATTGAATAAATGATTGTAATGTAATGTAATGAATGCCTTCCCTCCTCCAGGAGTCAGCTGCACTCAATGCAGTGACTGCCCTGTACTCTGCATATGGAGTGAGGTACAGATATGGACCTGCCTCCACCACGCTGTGTAAGTTTATGCACACTCTCTCCTTCCTGACGTTACCTTACTTCAGCAACACACTGGAAAACATTCAGAAAACATCTAGCACATAATATTTAACTTAAAAGATAAGAATTCCTCCCGCACACGTTTGCCTGTGGAAAACCCCCTCAATGAATCCAAACCGTTTTATTTGTTCTGACTCCAACAGATGTCAGCTCAGGCAGCTCCATGGACTGGGCCTATAGGAACGGGATCCCTTATGCTTTTGCCTTTGAACTGCGGGACACAGGCTACTTTGGTTTCCTGTTACCTGAAGCTCTGATCAACCCCACCTGCACTGAGACCATGAGAGCGGTGAAGACCATCTCATCAGGCCTACTAAAGAAGTGTGAGACAGGGATGTATCAGCTGGACAGGGAGAGATATCCATATCTCTGAGATATACAGACATTTACAGTATATCTGCATCTGCTAGCAAATAACTACGGGTGGTGGGTTATTGTGCCAAAAAGGAAAATGCAACATGTATCATGCAAGCCTTGATTTTTACCCAAGAGTGGTCACACTCCATTTTATGTCTGTATGTTAGAGGATATAGTGGTACTTGAAAATGCCCTCAAACTGGTTTCAAATGTTACATTATTTAGATGCCAGATTACATAAAACCTTCAGCTTGTACTATCAACAACTTGACTGTTTACAGTGTACGGTGGACAGAAGCACTGAATTCTATTTTCAAGAGACTGATATTGCATTTCACAGCGACTTTTTCTTGAACTTGCAGTTTTTACCCATTAAAGCTTCACTATCTGGAGCACCATCAACTAGCTCAGTGGTGTAGTGATGCCTGGAGAATTGGGTATATTCTATCTTTTGCCAAAGATGTCCAAAACGGCCCGCCCAGTGAATTCTATGAGAAACAGTGACATACACTCTGAATGACCTAAAATGATAAATCCCATATTGGTCTTTCACAGTCAGGCCAAGCCAAGCTGTACTGTGCAAGTAGGCTAATAGTAGGTCTACTATTGAAACAGATACATGAGGCTGGCCAACTGACTCAGAAATTCACAGGTTTATTCATTCTTAACGTCCGTTTTTTAATAGAAAAACTACAAAATGGAATGTTGTATGTCCATAACAATGTTTAAACCACATCAGGAGACCACTTTTGAGATCTGGGAAAAATCCAAGAAATTTAGACTTTTGAGTGTAGTTACCCTTTAATTTGCAGGCACCTAGCACTGTCGTTTGGTTAGCGGTGTTTCTGTAGGACATGAGATTGAGTTTGCAAAACAAATGGCCACTAGATTGATGCAAATAATCATGATATCATTCTGCCAGGGAGGCATAGGCTACTTTGTAGCTAGTTAACATTTAATTTAGAAGGTTTTTGGGAAAGCCTTTCCATCTACCAGAAGACGGTTAGGCCTATCATTTAATGTTTCCTGTTCCTTAATTGTTTGAAACCAAGATGTTTTACCTCATATTATGAGGCATGCTTCAAAGTAGCTTATAGACAGAATCCCACCATAGAAATGTGGAGGCAATTATTTTATAAAGACTTCCTCATATGTGTTCTTCTGTTCTATTGGTTTTCTTTCAACTTTCTTTCATTGTCTAGCAGCCAAAGGCATTATCCTAGACATATTAGCAACCCATGATAATTGTTGCATCTTTATATCTCCCCTCTTTCAAAATTTCTAAAGGATATTTCCATCTCTGTCCTTGAAACCGCTTGCATGTGCGGGGCACATTTTAGAACAGTGTTTTCCCGCAATTGCATTCTGGAACAATTGTGCGTAGGCCTACTGCCGTGTGCACATTGCTGCGCCGAAAATGTGAAGAAATAATAGTTTTTCAACATTTTAAAGTAAACATTCTGATCTGTTCCATCAGCCTTATTAATTGATATGCATATACCCCTACTACACTACTTTGATATGCATTGTGGGGATTAAGAAGTGAGAATACGCAATGCCCACTGAAAAATATGTGGTTATAAGGCATATACCTACGTATTTCATCCTCTACATCACAGAGCTAACTGCTCTAGATGTCTTCTAAAGATATTTTACATTAATTGTGGTAGAACATAAGGTCATTAAAATGAGTTTATGTGGTACAAACAACAAGGATGTCTAAAGATATTTTACATTAATTGTGGTAGAACATAAGGTCATTAAAATGAGTTTATGTGGTACAAACAACAAGGATGCCTATAGTATCATTAAAGGGATAATTTGCCCAAATTACAGAATTACATATTGGTTTCCTTACCCTGTAAGCAGTCTATGGACAAGGTATGACAGCAATCCATGCTTTAGTTTTGTTTAGCTGGCCACTGTTTTAAAATGCTACCTTTTATCCAATGCAAATTCAATGCAAGTCAACAGTACCTGTATTATAATTTTTGCACTTCATGTCCAAATCCTCCTAAAGTATCTAAAAATGTATTGTGTAACTCAATGAAGTTACTTATAGATAATTTAGACATTAACGTGAAAATGCTAATATAGGTACCATAGACTTGCTTTGGATTTCATAGACTGCTTACAGGGTAAGTAAACCAATATGTAATTTTGTCTTTTGGTTGAACTATTCCTTTAACAAAGTGCCTTGAAATGGATTTTACACCCTTTTTATCATTTTGTAAGGGATACGTTTATTTTATTTTTTATCAAGGGGAAATGTTTACTTTTGTTAGAAAGTGTACAGAACATTTACTGAAATGTAATAAACGTTATTTCTTTTTTATGAGGTTGTCACATGTGGATGTTTTCGTTGCCATTACTATCATTACAAACATTACAATAGCATACTTTTACAGAAACAGCCCACTGGACACAGAGGTCAGTTCAACGTCTATTTTTTATTTACATTTGGTTGAGTTGTCAACTAACGTGAATTCAACATGAAATCAACAACAAAAATCACCATGTCATTGGATTTAGGTTAAAAGTTGGGTGAAAAAAAGACAACATTTCCTTACGTTGATGACTTGTTGCAAATCCAATGCGTTTTCCACGTTGATTCAACATCATCACATAGACTTTTAGGGTTGAAATTATGTGGAAACAACGGTGATTCAACCAGTTTTTGCCCAGTGGGGTGTATTATCATTTGTGGGAGGGTGTGTAACAAACGCAGTGAAGCTGTCTGCTATTGCTATTTCCTAGCTCTGTTATTAATAATTCATTCTAACAAGACACAGCGTGTCGTGTTTCTGGGCTCTGCGACAACACACTCATACGGTATATCACCCTGTTTAGTCCAATCATCATGTATTTATGCAAACAGTTATCATGATTGCTGCCCACTCTCCCAATTGACAGAGATCAATGTAGATTTACATTTTAGTCATTTAGCAGACGCTCTTATCCAGAGTGCATACATTTTTTTTTCTTCATACTGGTCCCCCATGGGAAACGAACCCACAACCCTGGCGTTGCAAACGCCATGCTCTACCAACTGAGCTACACGGGACATGAGATCAATTACTGTTCCAATTTGATGTGCATGACAATGATGACTTGGCACCAGATGGATCAGAGTTAGGTTCTCTCTCATTTCTTCTCACCCCGCCACCCTAAAGCTCCCTTGATCACAACACTAAATAACTAATGAAGAAAGATCCTTGTGCTGTCTGTCTCTTACTGTATAAAGGCATCAATCAATCCTGTGTGGGTGTGAGAGGCTGCGTGTGAGAGACTGCGTGTGAGAGACTGCGTGTGAGAGACTGCATGTGAGAGACTGCATGTGAGAGACTGCGTGTGAGAGACTGCGTGTGTGAGACTGCGTGTGTGAGACTGCGTGTGTGAGACTGCGTGTGAGAGACTGCGTGTGAGAGACTGCATGTGAGAGACTGCGTGTGAGAGACTGCGTGTGAGAGGCTGCGTGTGAGAGACTGCGTGTGTGAGACTGCGTGTGAGAGACTGCGTGTGAGAGACTGCGTGTGTGAGACTGCGTGTGAGAGACTGCATGTGAGAGACTGTGTGTGAGAGACTGCGTGTGTGAGGCTGCGTGTGAGAGACTGCGTGTGAGAGGCTGCGTGTGAGAGACTGCGTGTGTGAGACTGCGTGTGAGAGACTGCGTGTGAGAGACTGCGTGTGTGAGACTGCGTGTGAGAGACTGCATGTGAGAGACTGTGTGTGAGAGACTGCGTGTGTGAGGCTGCGTGTGAGAGACTGCGTGTGAGAGACTGCGTGTGTGAGGCTGCGTGTGAGAGACTGCGTGTGAGAGACTGCGTGTGAGAGACTGTGTGTGAGAGGCTGCGTGTGAGAGACTGCGTGTGAGAGACTGTGTGAAAGACTGCGTGTGAGAGGCTGCGTGTGAGAGACTGCGTGTGAGAGACTGCGTGTGTGAGACTGCGTGTGAGAGACTGCATGTGAGAGACTGCGTGTGAGAGACTGCGTGTGTGAGACTGCGTGTGAGAGACTGCATGTGAGAGACTGTGTGTGAGAGACTGCGTGTGTGAGGCTGCGTGTGAGAGACTGCGTGTGAGAGGCTGCGTGTGAGAGACTGCGTGTGTGAGACTGCGTGTGAGAGACTGCGTGTGAGAGACTGCGTGTGTGAGACTGCGTGTGAGAGACTGCATGTGAGAGACTGTGTGTGAGAGACTGCGTGTGTGAGGCTGCGTGTGAGAGACTGCGTGTGAGAGACTGCGTGTGTGAGGCTGCGTGTGAGAGACTGCGTGTGAGAGACTGCGTGTGAGAGACTGTGTGTGAGAGGCTGCGTGTGAGAGACTGCGTGTGAGAGACTGTGTGAAAGACTGCGTGTGAGAGGCTGCGTGTGAGAGACTGCGTGTGAAAGACTGCGTGTGAGAGACTGCGTGTGAGAGACTGCGTGTGAGAGACTGCGTGTGAGAGACTGCGTGTGAGAGACTGTGTGAAAGACTGCGTGTGAGAGGCTGCGTGTGAGAGACTGCGTGTGAGAGACTGCGTGTGAGAGACTGCGTGTGTGTGAGACTGCGTGTGAGAGACTGCGTGTGAGAGACTGCGTGTGAGAGACTGCGTGTGAGAGACTGTGTGAAAGACTGCGTGTGAGAGGCTGCGTGTGAGAGACTGCGTGTGAGAGACTGCGTGTGAGAGACTGCGTGTGTGTGAGACTGCGTGTGTGAGAGACTGCGTGTGAGAGGCTGTGTGTGAGAGACTGCGTGTGAGAGACTGCGTGTGAGAGACTGTGTGAAAGACTGCGTGTGAGAGACTGCGTGTGAGAGACTGCGTGTGAGAGACTGCGTGTGTGTGAGACTGCGTGTGTGAGAGACTGCGTGTGAGAGGCTGCGTGTGAGAGACTGTGTGAAAGACTGCGTGTGAGAGACTGCGTGTGAGAGGCTGCGTGTGTGACTGCGTGTGAGAGACTGCGTGTGAGAGACTGTGTGTGTGACTGCGTGTGAGAGACTGCGTGTGAGAGACTGTGTGAAAGACTGCGTGTGAGAGACTGCGTGTGAGAGGCTGCGTGTGTGACTGCGTGTGAGAGACTGCGTGTGAGAGACTGTGTGAAAGACTGCGTGTGAGAGACTGCGTGTGAGAGGCTGCGTGTGAGAGACTGCGTGTGAGAGACTGCGTGTGAGAGACTGCGTGTGTGTGAGACTGCGTGTGTGAGAGACTGCGTGTGAGAGACTGCGTGTGTGTGAGACTGGTAAGAATGTAGCAGGATTCTCCCTCCCCCTCCCACCTGGGTGTAAAGTACTATTAATTGTTCTGGAAAAGAAACCAAGACACAGGGATAGACATTCATCTTCAAAATTGGCAGGTGATGGTCCTGTATTGAGAAAAATGCTTTGCTACCACCAAGTGCTTTACATATCATGTTGTTTGAGCTAAGACACAAAATGGTATGGTACGAGAGACTTTCAATAGTGGCACTTTAGTGGCTTTTAGCCTCAAGTGGTGATCAAGTACTCTCTTTCATAGATCCACTTCCTTTGCTGACACTGCAGTTTGGGTTACATTTCGTTTTTCTACAAGTAAACAACATTATGGCTCACTTTCAAGAGTGCAGTATCACCCTACCTTTGGTGAAACACGGCTTGATTGCAGGTACCAGACAAAGGAGGTGTAGTATTTTGTTCAATATCACATCCATTATGCTAGTTGTACTCAGTATAATGAGTTAGAAACACAGAAGAGTTTGTTAGATTCAACATAAAAAATAAATAACTTATTATTAAATAACAAAAATGTAGTTTTTTGTTGATCCTGACTCTAATAATTTAAAGCCTTATATATGGTTGCAGGAATTCCGATGTGGGCCTCGTGGTGCAGATGATTCTTCGGTATGGTTCACCTAATGCTGGACTGTGATGTCAGATAGGGCTCCTCTCTGAGTGGTCAATCCAGGTATGTGTCCCCTCTGGTTGAGAGGACCCAGGGTTCCACAGAGTGCCCCCTTTAGGTCCCCCAGCATGCCTTAGTAAAGGAGCCACAACACATGACCATGGCCATGGGTGTATATAACCTTATCATGTGAACATGGCCTTATGGTTAAATGTTACAAAATGGATACTCACAGATCCTTGTCAAACTCTGCTGTTGACATTGTGTTTCATAGCCCCATAATATGTATTATGTAAATATATGTAAATTATATTATTAAATGCATGAAATATTACCAGAAATAAAACCAATCGATAGTCACAGATAAAACTCTTAAGTGCATGAAAAAAATAAAGATTATCTAAATAGCATGGCTCTTGAATCCACGGGCCTTGGCATATACGAGCCCAAAGATAAACATTGTGTAATCATCACTGAATTATACATAATAACAAAACATGCTTTTAAAGAACGACAACAGAGACAAACAAAACATACTACAACCAATGATAATCATTCAAGGACACACTAATGTCATTACAATAAAGCACACCGTCATTCTGTTCTATGCAATCATAATAACAGTCTTATAAATAATGATTGACATTATGACAATATGACTATTCTTCTTACGTCACTGAACACTTTTTGTATAGATGAATAGTACATCCTACAGTGCCTTTTCAAATCAAATCAAATGTTATTGGTCACATACACATATTTAGCAGATGTTATTGCGGGTGTAGCGAAATTCTTGTGGACTAGCTTCAACAGTGCAGTAGTATCTAAGAATTCACAACAATACACACAAATCTAAAAGTAAAAGAATGGAATTAAGAAATATATAAATATTAGGACGAGCAATGTCGGAGTGGCATTGACTAAAATACAGTAGAATATAATTAGTATATACATATGAAATTAGTAAAGCAGTATGTAAACATTATTAAAGTGACTAGTGTTCCATCATTAAAGTGACCAGTTTTGTGCATCATCTCATTATTTTACAGGTGCAATAGTTTGAAAAGGCAGGAGGGGGTTTGCTTTGCTCCCACAATATATTTTAAATGAATGTAATATCATGATCAGGTAGACGATTTCTATAGCACACGCACACACCCTGCTGCCTCACTGCGGCCGTTTTTAACGTGCGTGACGTCGCTTCCTTCCAACATGGCGCAGCTAGGCAGGTTGCTAATGGCAATCTGAGGGATTTACCCCACCTTCTGTCTTTATTTATGTCTGTATGTTAGGGCCACTGCCGCTGTCCTTTCGAATAGAACAGATCGGTCTGGAACGGCAGCTGCCTTTGGGACAGGTACTACTCCTCGCCCCAATTCCGGTGCGCCATGTATGAGGGCAAAAAGACGAAAAACATGTTTTTAACCAGAGCTTTGGAGAAGATCCTGGCCGACAAAGAGGTTAAAAAGGCTCATCATTCGCAATTGCGAAAAGCCTGTGAGGTGGCACTACGTAAGTTTTATTTCTGACATTATCACAGTCTTAGGTTGTAATTGATTTACTCACGTCATGCATCTCTGGTCATGCATCTCTGGTTAATATTGCATACTATGTTTTCGTCTGCAACATTGTCGCCAGCCCCAAAGGTTCGCCAAAGTATACGACTCCTTGGGGCTGCATTGTCGCAACAAAATCCTTCTAGAATCTATTGGCAACATTGTAGCTACAGTTGATATGGGTTTTCGCACTATATTTTCGGTTTTATTCTGGCAAAGGACGGGATATAGTTGTTGAATATACAACTATCGAGGTGGCATTATAGGCTCTCGGATAATCATCGCTTAGTTACTCTGTGTGGATACGGAAATGGTGCAAATGACAGGGGTGGGTGCCTCGTTTGACAGTTGCAAACTGCTTCACTAGTTTATTACGCATGCAATTTACAATACCGCGCTTTGGAAATAATCAGACAGCTATTAACTGAAAGCAAACTGTCACTGTTATTATTTCCAGTTATAAAACATTATGGAATTGCTGCTGCATTTGTCTGCAAGTCATAGGCTGTAGGCTACATCAATTCGTAGCCTATACAATTCTTCCTTCAAGAAGAAGAATACGCGATTTTTAATTGTTAGACTGACATGTGCAAATAATTTAGCCACATTACTTTTACTTTTTTCTGATGGGTCGTCTGTGTCTGTGTGGGTCATACGAAGCAGTCTGTCTACTCTGCTCTAGAAATCTAGACTGTCCTTCGTCCCCGGAGAGGGAGCTCGTGGCTAGATGGGATACAGTTGATGTCAAATTGACGTTTAAAGTTGACATAAAAAAAAAAAAAATCCAAACCCTAACCCTTTTCCTAACCTTAACCCAATTCTCCTAACCTGCTACGTAAATTCTCGTAAACCTGCTACGAAGTCAATTCTTGTCAATTCTGACAAACTGTATCCCTTCTAGTCAAAACCGTAGAGGGAGTGGTGTTGAAAGGAAAACAAGTAGCCTAGCTTGGCAGTGAATGTTGGCTACTGTGATGTCTTTGGAGACCCAGACCGGCGTTTATGTCCTGGGTTGTCCCCAAAAACACATGCGCATCGGGAAAATGGCAGATGTATCATTTGCAGCAGGTGCATTTAGCGGAAAAAGCGTCTTCACACTAT
This sequence comes from Coregonus clupeaformis, assembly GCF_020615455.1. NCBI lineage: Eukaryota > Metazoa > Chordata > Actinopteri > Salmoniformes > Salmonidae > Coregonus > Coregonus clupeaformis. The sequence continues at coordinate 23,724,688 of NC_059198.1, read as the reverse complement.
ATCCAATTTGTAAGTCGCTCTGGATAAGAGCGTCTGCTAAATGATGTAAATGTAAATGTAAAAAATATCCTATTTCCAGTGGTCCTATGCCTTGTTGAATTTAGAAAGAGGAAGGGCCTATCTGAACATTACATTAATCATTTTAATCTGTTATGCAAAAGGTCAGGACAGGTTTTGTTTTTCCCGCATTGTCATTTCTGGTCCATTTCTGGTCAATTTCTGTGTGTTCGGCCAATGTGGCAAAGGGCTTGGAACAAGTTACTCTCTGTTCTGCTACTCCAGTAATCTGACTCTGCTGGTGAAACAATGACCCGACAGCCCACCTTTGTTGTTGAGCAGTCAGAGTCTAGCCTATCTTCATTTTACTGTACCTGTTTCTCCACTGTTTTGGGGGATAGCAAATGCACATTACTACATTACATTTACAATTTAGTCATTCAGCAGATGCTCTTATTCAGAGCGACTTACAGTTAGTGCATTCATCTTAAGATAGCTCGGTGGGACAACCACATATCTCAGTCATAGTAAGTAGATGGGGATGTGCTGTGGGATTATTTAAAATACTCTTTGAAGAGGTAGGGTTTCAGATGTTTTCGGAAGATGGGCAGGGACTCTGCTGTCCTAGCATCAGGGGGAAGCTGGTTCCACCATTGGGGTTCCAGGACAGAGAGGTTAGACTGGGATGAGTGGGAGCTCAGTGACTTACGCAAAGAGAGCAGAGGTGTACTCAGGTTGGGGTGTAGGGTTTGAGCATAGCCTGAAGGTAGGGAGGGGCAGTTCCTCTTGCTGCTCCATAGGCTAGTAGCATGGTCTTGTAGTGGATGCGAGCTCCGACTGGATGCCAGTGGAGTGTGTGGAGGAGCATGGTGACATCGGAGAACTTGGGAAAGTTGAACACCAGACGGGCTGCAGCATTCTGTATACGTTGCAGGGGTTTGATGGCACAAGCGGGAAACCCAGCCAACAGTGAGTTGCAGTAGTCCAGACGGGAGATGACAAGTGCCTGGATTAGGACCTGCGCCAACTCCTGTGTGAGGTAGGGTCGTACTCTACGGATGTTGTAGAGCATGAACCTGCAGGAGCGAGTCACTGCTTTGATGTTTGCAGAGAACGAGAGGGTCTTGTCCAGGGTCATGGCAAGGTTCTTTGCGCTCTGGATGGGGGACACCGTGGAGTTATCAACCGTGATGGAGAGGACTTGGAGCGGGCAGGCCTTCCCTGGGAGGAAGAGCAGCTCCGTCTTGTTGAGGTTGAGCTTGAGGTGGTGGGCCGCCATTCCAAGCTGAGATATCTGCCAGGCACGCAGCCACCTGGGTGGGGGGAATGAGAAAAGTACTTGAGTGTCTTCCGCATTGCAATGATAGGAGAGACCATGTGAGGATATGACGGAGCTGAGTGACTTGGTGTATAGAGAGAAGAGGAGAGGGCCTAGAACCGAGCCCTGGGGAACACCAGTAGTGAGAGTAAGTGGTGCAGACACAGATCCTCTCTACGTCACCTGGTAGGAGCGGTCTGAGACGCCCAGCCCTGAGAGGGTGGAGAGGAGGATCTGGTGGTTCACAGTGTCGAAGGCAGATCAAGGAGGATGAGAACAGGGGAGAGGGAGTCAGCTTTGGCAGTGCTGAGAGCCTCCGTCACACAGAGGAGAGCAGTCTCGGTTGAGTGACCCGTCTTGAAGCCTGACTGGTTAGGGTCAAGAACATTGTTCTGAGAGAGATAGCGAGAGTGTTGGTCAGAGACAGCACTCTCAGTGGACTCAATAGGCAGAGTGAATGAGGAGTGGATGTCGTCAGCCTTCTTTTCAAAGGATACAGAGGAAGAGAAGATAGAGAAGAGGGAGTGGAAGAATGATAGGTCCTCCGTAAGTTTAGTTTTCCTCCATTTTCGCTCAGCTGCCCGCAGACCTTTTCTGTAAGCTTGCAATGAGTCACTCAGCTACTGAGCAGGAGGGGAGGGCCGAGCCAATACGCAATGCTATTATAATGTTATTACACTGTTAGTAACACCATTGAGTGGCTACATGTTAGCATGTTCACTAAAACTTGCTCTTTTGTGGTAGAAATATTTGATTACACATTTCTGAAGTGTTTCCCCATTGTGTTACATAGGCTACTGGGTTTATGTGAGGATTAGGCTATGTTCTTCCTGGGTTTGTGTTGTGAGATTATCCTAGGTAGGCAGAGAGTTTGTAGTAGGAATGAGGCTCCCTCTGCATTCATAAACTGTGAGTAGCCCAGATTAGTCAGAGCATTTAATAATAAATAATATGCCATTTAGCAGACGCTTTTATCCAAAACGACTTACAGTCATGCGTGCATACATTTTTGTGTATGGGTGGTCCCGGGGATCGAACCCACTACCTTGGCGTTACAAGCGCCGTGCTCTACCAGCTGAGCTACAGAGGACCATTTACCATGACCATTACCATTTACATTTTACATTTCAGTCATTTAGCAGACGCTCTTATCCAGAACGACTTACAGTTAGTGAGTGCATACATTTTCATACTGGCCCCCCGTGGGAAACGAACCCACAACCCTGGCGTTGCAAGCGCCATGCTCTACCAACTGAGCTACAGGGGACACCATCACAGTGTGTGTGTTTTAAGAGCAGTGAGTTTAACATAATGCTTCCTCATACATATTGTCAATAAGAAAAAACACAAATACTATGTCGTGGCAGAAACTACAGGATGACATCCTTAGGCGAGATTCTAAAGTTGATTTTATTTTTTCTTGTGCCTGAGTTAGTTTTTTTCCTGATAACCAGCTGTGATTTAATTCAAAAGCTTGGATCTTGTACCTATTGGAGGTGTGGATGGAGAGTTTGAATGCCGCTCATCCAAAGACACTGAGAAACTCAGTCTGAAGTAACCATTGCCTGTCTAAACAACTGGGTGACCCAGTATACTCAGTGACTTACGCAATCTTCCCTCTTACCTTCAGGCACAGAGACATCTCAGAGAGAATGCCACTACTTCCAGTCTACTGCTTTCTCACTGACAGTCCCTCTGATTAGGATACATTCAGTCCTCACTGTCCCCCTCTTTGGGACACCTTGTACATCCTTCCAAGACAACCCCTAGTCCCTACCCACTAGCCCTAGTCCCCTACTCACCACCCCTAGTCCCCTACTCACTACCCCTAGTCCCCTACTCACTACCCCTAGTCTCCTACCCACTACCCCTAGTTCCCTAGCCCCCTACCCACTACCCCTAGTCCCCTACTCACTACCCCTTGTCTCCTACCCACTACCCCTAGTTCCCTACACCTAGCCCCCTACCCACTACCCCTAGTCCCCTACCCACTACCCCTAGTCCCCTACCCACTACCCCTAGTCCCCTACTCACTACCCCTAGTCTCCTACCCACAACCCCTAGTCCCCTACCCACTACCCCTAGTCCCCTACTCACTAACCCTAGTCTCCTACCCACTACCCCTAATCCCCTACTCACTACCCCTAGTCCCCTACTCACTACCCCTAGTCTCCTACCCACTACCCCTAGTTCCCTACCCCTAGTCCCCTACCAACTACCCACTACCCCTAGTCCCCTACCCACTACCCCTAGTCCCCTACCCACTACCCCTAGTCCCCTACCAACTACCCACTACCCCCCTAGTCCCCTACCAACTACCCACTACCCCTAGTCCCCTACCCACTACCCCTAGTCCCCTACCAACTACCCACTACCCCTAGTCCCCTACCCACTACCCCTAGTCCCCTACCCACTACCCCTAGTCCCCTACCCACTACCCCTAGTCCCCTACCAACTACCCACTACCCCTAGTCCCCTACCAACTACCCCTAGACCCCTACCAACTACCCACTACCCCTAGTCCCCTACCTACTACCCCTAGTCCCCTACTCACTACCCCTAGTCTCCTACTCACTACCCCTAGTCTCCTACCCACTACCCCTAGTCCCCTACCCACTACCTCTAGTCTCTTACCCACTACCCCTAGTCCCCTACTCACTACCCCTAGTCTCCTACCCACTACCCCTAGTCTCCTACCCACTACCCCTAGTCTCCTACCCACTACCCCTAGTCCCCTACTCACTACCCCTAGTCTCCTACCCACTACCCCTAGTCCCCTAGCCACTACCCCTAGTCCCCTACTCACTACCCCTAGTCTCCTACCCACTACCCCTAGTCCCCTACTCACTACCCCTAGTCTCCTACCCACTACCCCTAGTCCCCTACCCACTACCCCTAGTCCCCTACCAACTACCCATAGTCCCCTACTCACTACCCCTAATCCCCTACTCACTACCCCTAGTCCCCTACTCACTACCCCTAGTCCCCTACTCACTACCCCTAGTCTCCTACCCACTACCCCTAGTCCCCTACTCACTACCCCTAGTCTCCTACCCACTACCCCTAGTCCCCTACTCACTACCCCTAGTCCCCTACTCACTACCCCTAGTCACCTACCCACTACCCCTACAGGGCTCTACGCTGACCTTTTTTACAAGGAGCACATGTGAGCCTAAGTTGAACAATTTAAGAGCACACAAATAAATGTAGGAGCACAATGAGAAATATTTGGTGTAACAAGCTGTTTTCTTTGTAGTAATGGTGCAAGCATGATGGTCATGAATCTGGGCTCAGTGTATTCTCAATGGCGCTCAGGGGCTGCGTTACAGTGAAGTAATCATTACAACAATTATCATCTGGGTGATGTTTTTGTAGGCGCACTGGTGCGAGTAAAATGGTTGCACAGTAGAGCCCTGACCTATTCCCCTACACCATACCCCTAGTACCCTACCCACTACCCATAATCCACTACCCACTACCCCTACACTCTTAGAAAAAAGGGTCCCAAAAGGGTTCTACCTGGAACCAAAAAGGGTTCTTCAAAGGGTTCTACTATGGGGACCGCCGAATAACCATTTTAGGTTCTAGATGGCACCTTTTGTTCTAAGAGTGTAGACACATCATCAATCTAATAATACTGTAGTTATTTTTCTCACTTTGACCAGGGATGTTGTATCTCATCTTGTTGTTCAAGGGTGTTGCATGTTTTGTTGATTCAGCCCTCTTCTTGTAGGTTTGTGATCTTCCTTGTAACACTATCCAATACATTACATTTGTTCTATTGAAAAACTAAGTTGTCAACGTCAGATTGAGTTCTCACTTTCACTGTGAACTTGAGCTTTGCTCTTGTTTAGGAAAACATCCTGTGACAGCTTGGGTTCTCACATTCTCACATTGTCACAAAGAGGCAGAACAGTGATGGAAGCAGGAGTACATTCATCTTAGGATCACAGAGTAGCTCTGGTGAGAGAGATAGAAGCTGGCGCTGCCCACCTATTCCGAGAATGAGGTTTATGATTCATTTCATTCATGATGATTAAATAGTTGACCAACGCCGGGCTGACTTCCAAGTAGGTAACCAATGTGTGTCACAAGTCAGGATAGAGAGAGGGAGCGGCCAGCTGCAACGAGGTCAGGGCTTTTCCAAACAGAACAGAACTCCTTAAGAGGCCTTTTGGGACGTTTGTTTTAACAGCTGTTCCTGTTATGGCCCATTTATGTCACATTTACGGTAGTCATTAGTTTTGCAAAATCCAACCACACATGGTGGGTACTGTTGTATGTGGTTCTCAAAGGAATTTTATGGATGATATCTGAATCCTTAGTGGGATTCTAAAGCATTTTATTTTTAAGATAACATTATGCTTAGACTGTGGCAAACTCATTCCATTTATACTTTTCAGCTTTCCAGGTGGCTCTGATGCCTTCAAACAAAATCATCATTCATCAAATTACTTGGTATTTCCGAGAGAGCAAAATAACAGTGTGTTTCCATTACTTCTACTCAAAAGGTTGTTCTAAACAATTGTGGAGTGTTGAGATGCATAATTCATGCACTGAGTCTAAGAGCTTACAAAGATCTGTGTGTATCGAATGCGGTGAAGCAGGCTTTCAGGACAGAGCTGTTTTAACATTACCATCTGCCAATGTGGGGATACATCGTCATCCAAGTGGGATGTTTTTGCCAGACTGTAAAGATTCAAGTTTAAACAAAATATAAAGTGTGCTGATTGTCTCAGGTTGATTCAAGAAATTACTTGAAATTACTTATTATGACAGAAGGCACTTTACCAAGGCCACAAGTCTTTAGATAGCAAAGAACAGCACTGAAAAGACATCTAACCTATTGTACATTGACAGGAAGTATAGGTCTATGGGCCTACGTGTAAACATACTGTATAGTATAGAAGTCGCACGGTGTTTACATAAATATGGGCACTGCATCAGACACGTCGTCATTAGGGGTACCATCCTCTGGGAACATTACACTTCTGCTCATAAGGCTCCCTGAACATAATACTCTCCCATGATAAGCCCAATATTGGATCCAATTTGTTAAGCTTTTTCAATGTGACTCCCAAAGGACCAATAAACACTGCTGTGCCCCTCTCTCTCTCTCTCTCTCTCTCTCTCTCTCTCTCTCTCTCTCTCTCTCTCTCTCTCTCTCTCTCTCTCTCTCTCTCTCTCTCTCTCTCTCACACACACTCTCTTTTGCACACAAAACAAAGGGGTGGAGAGTTGCTCCATAGTTGTGCACAAATTATACATAGGCCTACAACTGGTTATACCAACTATACCAAATCCTCATTGGGATACTTTCTGTTAGTTTCATTATGTCATGAAGGAGTAATTAAGTGGCTAAAAGCAATGTGGATTAGAGTAACTAGTATTTAGCCTAAGTAATCAAATTATTCCTAATAGCTTTCAGCAATCTATTCTTGTGATTTCAACTTAGTTAGCGACATCAAGTAGTGCATGATGGTTCATAGGCTAAGGCTATGTATTCAGTTATAAACTAGGCTACTTTTCATCATATTCCCAACATTAGGAACAGAAATTCAATAACCAAGTGGTTTACACCTAGCCAGACATATTTAGAAAACCTAGCTGTGTGAAGCTGAGACACCAGGGAGCCAGTGCTGGAGCTGCCAGAGCATCACTGTGGATGAAAGAGAGTAAATGAGTGAAAAGACAGCAGCCTTCAGCCATCTCTTATGTTCCCTTTACTTTGAGACTTCTGGAAATATTCACGGCAATAGATTTGCCATCCTCAGGCTGTTTCTCACGTAAATGGAGACAGATCGGTGTGTGTGTGTGTTCCGTTATATTTTTGTTGCAATTTAAAATAAGGACAGAGTAAATTGTCCAAAACTTGGAACACACGGACAGAAGTGTGGGCCAGTGTGTGTGTTGGGGAATGGAGTCTGGCCAAGCCTGGCCTAACGCAGGGTATTGTTGTTTTGTGTGAATGTGGTGAGTTTAATTTGGTTTACAGGCTGGCTCTCCTCAGTGAAGAGCATAAGCTGGGTCCTTGGCTAGAGGAGACTGAGGAGAGGAGAGGAGAGGAGAGGAGAGGAGAGGAGAGGAGAGGAGAGGAGAGGAGAGGAGAGGAGAGGAGAGGAGAGGAGAGGAGAGGAGAGACTGAGGAGAGGAGCTCTCTTTTTCTATTGGTTAACTGCTGATATTGGCAGATAATAGATTAATATTCCTTGAATTGTGCCACAGACAGACAGACAGACTAGTAGTTTGAGAACAGACCCAGTAGAGACCCCATGGTGCACTCCTGTCTCGGCCCCACCAGGCTGTGTGCAGACAGGCAGCTTAGTTCAGCTCTAAGCCAGCAGGTTCACTACTACGCACATTGTTAGCAGGGAGAAAGTCACTCTCTTACAACCCAAACCAGACCTGAAAATGAAATGAACCAACACTTTTCTCTAGAAAGAACCAAGTTAGGAGCAAAATAAGCTAATACTCTACTGTACCTCTGTGGGGTTTTTCTCTATTGCACCAGCCAATATATTTTGTTACACTGATACCCCAAACATCCATAATACATGAGTGATCCATACTAATGCCTCATTCAATCTAAGGACAGGTGATGAATACATTTTCTTTCACCAGCTAACAAACAGCTGAGAGGAACGGAGGTAATATTCTCCTCCTCTTCCTCCTCCTTCTCATAGGGTGTCGGAAGAGTTACGACGCTCATATTTAGCAGATCCTGCCATCTGTGTGCATCTGAGGCGGGCTGATACAAAGCTAGCGAGTTACCATACATCACCCTAACTGAAGAGATGGAGAGAGAGAGGAGCATCAGAGAGGGAGGGAGGGAGGGAGGGACTGATTGATGGAGAAAGAGCGGGAGAGAGAGAGCTAGAGAAAACAGGGATTGCAAGAGAGAGCGAGAAGGATGCCATGCCAGCCCGGGCCCCATAGTCAGCAGGTTGAAGGAGTGCAGGGTTGATGAGAGAGGGCACTTTGGCAGAATGAGTCTTCATGGGAGTGTGTGCTGTGTTGCTGTGTACAGGGAGGGGGGACCGGGGACGGGGGAGGGCACACCACACACAGCCTAGCTATTCATCTTCACAGTCCATGGCTTAGAATGGGGGTGGATAGGCCATTACCGTGGCTGGTGTTAATGAATGGTGGATTACTTAATAGCATTGCATCTGCATGATGTCAGGGCTGTGCTACGAGAGGCACTCTTTCTCTCAGTCAACATGTTTGCGGCTGTCGTCGCAGCTGTTCCTAGCTGATCTCCTACTCTGTGTATGTGTGTGTGTGTGTGTGTGTGTGTGTGTGTGTGTCTGTTTGTGTGTATGTATATATCATATGTGTAGTGTATATATACCTGTATATCATATGTAGCTCTGTACAATAAATCGACACCACTAGAGGAAATTGCAATGCATTGAACTTGGGGGAAATATTGCAGAATCACCAATCTGTGTTTACACTGCAGAAATATTTCAAATGGATTATTGTAAAAGAAAGAGCTCAATAACTGTGTAATTCATAATCAAGTCCTGGTGGAGCAGAACACAAGCTTCAGTCAGTGTAGTGATTCCCAGCATGATTAGACAGGGACTTCAGCAGGTCTGGGTGAGTAGGCAGGCTGGACTCCGGGGTCCATGGGGGTCTTCCAGGTCGTCCAGATAGCCAGCGTTTCCTTCTTCCTCTCTACTCCTCTCCTCTCCAAATGGAATTACTGCAGTGCAACCTTTCCTTCCACCCAGCATAATGGAAATCCCAAATGTGCAGATTTTCCTCTGGCTCGCCATGGCAGCAGCAGCAGCGGCCCCCTGTTTACCAATGCTCAGGGGAGAGATTGAGTTGGAGGTTGCCACCTACACACAGACCTAGGATTTGATTAATCAACCCTGGTCCTAATATTAACTTCATGGTGTGAGATAATATCTGACCCTGGAATAGGGGTTAAGGAGCAGCTGCGAGAGACTGATCTGCTGTGTGTGGACAGTCTCACTTGATAACCTCAGATTTCCTTAAGAAGGTGGTCACAGGTAGTCGAGGATCACTGAAGGCACTCTCATCTTCAAAAGAGGTGGCATTTGAAATGTAATATCTTCCCTTGATAACAAAGCATGTCGCTGATTGTGGCTCAGCAGCCCAAGGCTGTTGTGCTACATTGTGGTTGAGACTGAGATGTCGTGTCTACAAAGAAAGGAACATCTCAACTCTCACACACTTTTCCCCCCCAGTATACTGTCTATTGATCAGTAACATACAGACAGTGGGATCAACCCCCCACACACACACACACACACAGTGGTGCCGTGGCTAAGCGTTTCAATTGGTATTGGATCCATGCTAGATTCAGATGGGTGGAATGCCTTTGATATGGAAATTCCACTGACTGCAGGAGACAGGATGCTCACCCACACAGCTCAGGTGACCGAACCTGAGAATGAGATTGACCCGTGACCCGCTGCTGTGGGTGTGTGTGTGTGTGTGTGTGTGTGTGTGTGTGTGAGACATGTAGAGCAGGAGAAAACAGTCTGTGGTCTTGCTGTGTCCTGATCTGTCTATGGTGTCTGGCCATTGAACAATTCCCTTCTCCTTTTCCTTCTCCTTCTGCCATCTCCCCTCTTCCCCCTTCCATCTTCCCTCTTCCCTCTACCAGCTTCCCTCTTCCCTCTTCCCTCTTCCCTCTTCCCTCTTCCCTCTTCCCTCTCTCCCCTTCCATCTCCCCTCTTCCCCCTTCCATCTTCCCTCTTCCCTCTACCAGCTTCCCTCTTCCCTCTTCCCTCTTCCCTCTTCCCTCTTCCCTCTTCCCTCTCTCCCCTTCCATCTTCCCTCTTCCATCTTCCCTCTTCCCCCTTCCATCTTCCCCCTTCCATCTTCCCTCTTCCATCTTCCCTCTTCCCCCTTCCATCTTCCCCGCTTCCATCTTCCCTCTTCCATCTTCCCTCTTCCCCCTGCCATCTTCCCTCTTCCCTCTTCCATCTTCCCTCTTCCCTCTTCCCCCTGCCATCTTCCCTCTTCCCTCTTCCATCTTCCATCTTCCATCTTCCCTCTTCCCTCTTCCCCCTTCCATCTTCCCTCTTCCCTCTTCCATCTTCCCTCTTCCCCCTTCCATCTTCCCTCTTCCATCTTCCATCTTCCCTCTTCCCCCTGCCATCTTCCCTCTTCCCTCTTCCATCTTCCATCTTCCATCTTCCCTCTTCCCTCTTCCATCTTCCCTCTTCCCTCTTCCCCCTTCCATCTTCCCTCTTCCCTCTTCCATCTTCCCTCTTCCCCCTTCCATCTTCCCTCTTCCCCCTTCCCTCTTCCCTCTTCCATCTTCCCCCTTCCATCTTCCCCCTTCCATCTTCCCTCTGATCTGACACAAGGCCTTTATGCAGAGCAGCTTCTCACAGAGAAGGTCAAACATGTCTCAATGTGGAGTTCTGACACAAGGCCTTTATGCAGAGCAGCTTCTCACAGAGAAGGTCAAACATGTCTCAATGTGGAGTCCCACTGAAAACTCACCTCACCTCTCAGTCCCCTAGTGACTTCTTATAAAGTGTGCTCACTGTGAGGAAGCTATGAGCACAGCAGTGGCTGCTGTTATTGTTATTGAACTCTTAGTCTTTCCTCTCTTTCTAACACCACGCTCTGCAGCGTCCCCTGAGTTGTCTGTTTATCTCTCCTGCTGATGGAGCAGCAGTGTGTGTGTGTGTGTGTGTGTATGTGTGTGTGTGTGTGAGCAGTGTGTATTAATGCAGGCTATTTGGCAGCCAACAGCTTGGAGAAAAACACATTTGAGTGTGTGAGTGTGTGTGTGTGTGTGTGTGTGTGAGTGTGTGAGTGTGTGAGTGTGCATCTCTCTGCCAGAGCAGGGGTTGCTTTTTGAATTAGTAGTACTGATCAAACAGCTTGAGTCAGCAGGAGTCTTTGTCCAGGTGAAGTACCGGTAGTTAGCCTTCCAGCCGTGGCATCACTGTGTACCAGCCTGTATGCATCGTCAAACTGCACCGCTCATCTGTACAAAAGTGTGTGTGTGTGTGTGTGTGTGTGTGCTTGCTCCCAGATAAACCTCCCAATACCTATTTAATACCCACTGTAGAAAGGAGGATTGGAGAGGACTTTGTCTTTGTTTTAGCCTGAGTTTCTTGTGAATCAGCAGTCTTTGGTAATCATGAGAAGTGAGCAGCTTTCAGTTTGGAGCAGGTTTTGTTTCTTAGTCTGTCTAAGTGGCCAATGGCCAGCCCCCTAT